>NC_090267.1:486061807-486368682 GCF_040414725.1 Anabrus simplex
AAGTACGATGGTTAGTTTGGAAATACCTTTGGAACCGCACGAGGTAACAATACAGGCTTCTTCCGTGTGAATTCCCGATTGTTCCCATCACCATCCTTGTAATTTTCAACATAGCTTACGTCTTCAGAAAGAAAATGTTTAATACATACGAATATTTGGTAGGTACACAATTGGCTCGAAGAATGGCACGTTCCCATACGGCTTTCAATTGTGGATTTTTAGGAAACTCAAACACTTCACAAATCCTTCGGTTTTATCCATGAACGATAATTAGACTTACAATTCAGCACAACACAAGTCGTTGGCATTGTAACCAACCACTATACACAGATAAGCAAAGGTATAATTTAATTTAGTTACAGTAATTTGAAGAGAACACGAGCGCGAGACACATCTCCCATGTAACTCAGTGGGCTACACAGAGCGGACTAGCCATTCACTGCGGGGTTGCCAATTTTCGCTCGCCACGGCCTTCTGTAAAGTCGGCCATGCCGTACCTCATCTCCCCATAGCATATTCTCACAGGTAAAATCTTAAATTCAGCTGAATATTCAAGTTGATTACTTACTTCCTCGCAGATATAGCAGTACAAGTAGTCTGTGCAGTTCGAAGACAAAGCGTTGTTCTCAGTACCAACACGCAGTATGACGACTCGTTCAAGCGGCCTTCTGGTCCAAGAATGAGACTGATATGCCAGGCGGCCTTATTTTATAATCCCGTATAGCGTCATCACGCCGCTTGATCGCGTGCAATCTGCGCGCGCCCGCGAAGTTTTTCCCGCATAAAGTACATCATGAGCTCTCAGTAACGAATGCATTTATGAATGCAGCCCTAATGCATATCAAAATAAAGCAGAAATTATACAGGTTGCAATTCTTGTCTCAAATCCAATGCAACTCTTCCGTAACCAAAGATATTAATTTAATTCTTTCTTCCCTCCTACTATAAGTTTTGCCGGGATCTGGGAAGCGTCCCCAATCTTCATCAAGAGGCTTGGCTTGGGACATAACTCCTTTTAATGAGTTTCTGGAGATTTCTTATAATGACGCTCTCGCTCACTTCACACAAGAACGCTTCTTCTGGACTCCTTTATGACATGTACTGTAAGATACTGGCTTCGTGGGTGGCCTCGTGTGTTTCCAATATCCAATACTAAAATTAATACAATTGTCCCATGAACAGTATGGTTCAATATGAACATTGTGCTGTAAATTCTCGCCACATCATTGCTTTTAGAGTACGATTAAAGCAATCTACAACACTTGCCTTGAGATTGCTGAACGTAGAGTAGTGTTGAATTCCAAGTAACTTGAGGTAATAAGAAAAATCCTTGTTGTAAAACTCTTTACCTTGATCAGTTTGAAGAAGCCTTGGGCAGCGTTTCGATTCTTCAACAATATGTTTAAATGCTTCTTTAACTTGAGCTGCTGTTTTAGAACGCATGGGTTGTGCAAAAGCAAACTTCGAGTACGCATCGATAACAGTAAGTAGATACTTATACCCCTTATTACTAGAGGCATCTGGAATCATTTCTACTAAGTCTGCTTGTCAGAGATCATCTTTTCCTCTTGTAATAACGCGTCTGCGACAGTAGGCGCGACGTGCTGGTTCGCATTTACAGCTTCTGTTCTCTTGTAATTACGTCGTGTTGCGTCAGTAGCAAAACGTATTGCTTTATATTTTTTAAGATCATCTTGTAAAAGTATATCCTTGTCAGGTATTCGTGAGAAAAGAAGTTCTAAGAGCCCTTTCGTAGGTTTATAGGTAGTACCTTTTACAATGAGTTTGTTGTTATTAATCTTAACATTTGAATTTTCTATCCAGAAACGGTCATCTTCGTAGCGAATACCGTAGGTAGTGTCAGTTTGTCCTGTAAAAAGTTTTTCTATATAAGGTGCAAAGAGAGATCCATAGGTATCTTGAATAAAAGTTCTAAACTGATTGAGATACTCTGGTGTAATCATAACCTCAGATAAAGATGGTAGATTTTGCGTCGATGTAGTAGGTGTTTCAGCAATAACATCTGTAGTTAAAACCTCAACACGATTAGATGGTGATGTATCATTAAGTTCTTCTTCTTCTTCTTCCTTATCTTTCTCTTCCTCTTCTTGATCTACATCCTGCTTCTTCTCTTCCTTATATTGTTTCTGCTTTTCTTCTTCTTCTTCTTCTTCTTCTTCATGCTTCTCTTTATGATATGATGTTTGCATAGAAGCAAAACTTGAAGTAGACTGCGGTAGTGAAGTAGAATTAAAAAATTCTTTGAGTGGTGTACTTAGTTGCGTTTTTAAAAATAAATCCGTGTCTGCTTGAATACGTTTAAGCTCTTTAAATTTCCGTCGAATATTGTTTCGAGCTTGGATGATATGTTTTGTGATCTCCTTGCTAGATGTTAACATGATGATGGTTTTTAATCAAGTAGTTACTCTAATTCTGTGTTAATGCATATAAAATGATCGAAACCCATGCGATATCGTCTATGCTGTGCATCACTTTCTTTATCAATAGCTAAAAAGCTGTAACGGTGTAATGAACAACATTTAGCACACATACGTTTAAAGTCATCGAATGTCATATCAGTGTTAACATGATCGTTATACACATGTCGCATGCTGCGCTCATCTTGCCGAAAAAGCACAATAACATTTGCGTTGTCGCGTATCAACTGCTTAGGCACACGAGAATAGGTTTGGCACAAATAGATGCAATCAACATATTTATGCCGACCCATACTAAAGAATGCACGAATAACGTTTTGCTGTTCTGTTGCGACATCATCAAAGATCATAAGAGAATTAGGAAGCACATCGTCTGGTGATGGTACTAGCTCATGCGAATTAAATTTAAAAGATCTTATTCTATCTTTAACTAGATCGTTCATTACAGTTTGTAGAATAGTATATAGCGGCTGATAGAGTGAATTTGCGAAAACGTAAATATTCTTGAAGCGTACACCATTTACAGAAGTAATAAGTGTGAGTAAAAGATTTGTTTTCCCGCATCCCGACGGACCTGATATAATACATCGAACAGTAAAAGGAAACAACGTTCCATGACGTTTTCTTGTAGTTGTACTAGAACTAGGTAAGAGATGTGGTACAATGTCGGTAACAGGTAGTGTGTCTCGCTGCTTTATAATCTTCATGATAACTGAATCATAAAGTACGTAATAGTAATATATATATGAAACGAAACAAGAGGCAACGGTTAGTTTATGATTTGCTCTTGACTAGTAAAGTCGTGTACAGCATGGTGAAACAACGATATCCAAACGACATGAAGAAGAAGAAGAAGAAAGTAAAAACTGTTGGATGGAAAGATGTTAAAAAAGGCTGCGCAAAAAGCTATTCGAGGTGAATACAATCCTCGTGTAGCTATTACTAAGGCGTTACGCGCAGCAAGAGCGAGAATTTCTCCAAAGTGCAGAGCAATATTTAGTAAACATGCACGAATTATTCCTGTACCAAAACGAGGAGGATTTCTTCCTGCGCTGTTTGCTGGCTTAGCAGCTTTAGGGTCATTGCTAGGTGGTGCTAGTGCTGTGGCGAGAACTGTCAAAGCTGTAGAAGAAGCGAAACAACAGTTGAAAGAGAGTGAACGTCATAACAAGACGATGGAGGCAATTGCGTTACGAGGCAAAGGTGTGAACATGAAGCTAGCACCATACAAGAAAGGGCTTGGTATCTACATTTCTCCAAAAAAACGTCTACTGAATGCACTGCCACATCGAGCTCTAACGCATGATGAAGTTTTTACGTTTGCTAAACAACTAGGAATTAATTATTTTCGAGGAGTGTATATGCGCGATCAACTACCAGCGCGCCCACGTGAAAGTGAAAGTGCCGTAATTAACTTGGACGACAGTCGTGGACCTGGAACTCATTACGTTGCTTATGTAAAACGTAAATCTAAAGTATGGTATTTTGATAGCTATGGAGACTTACCTCCTCCTTTTGAGCTCATACGTTATTTCGGAAGCAGTGCAGACATTGTTTACAATAAAAACCGTGTGCAAAACTTTAATACACGCATGTGCGGACGATTAAGTCTTACGTTCTTATATCAAACCCAGACAATAGAGAAAGTGCATTAGTGTCTATGTGATGACGAACAGTGAAAGAACGTTTGCTGTACGTGGAGAAAGACCTGAAACAACCGTCTATTTTAATCCACCAATCGAACTTGGTTATCAGCCGCATAGTCTTGGACTAGTATCGTTTGAAAGCTACAATAAAATCTATAATGTGCGTGATGGTGTAAACAAGTTCTATTACGATGAGTATGTGCTAACACTACCCTCAGGTAGTTATACAGTAGACGATATTCACGACTATATTGAAAGTACGTTAATTGATCAGTTTGGGGAAGATAGTTTTAGTAATCATAATTACAAGTTCTCAATCACTATAAGCAACATTACACATAAATGTGTTATTGAATCATCATTTAAGATTGACTTCAAATCACAACCTGATTCGATTGGACCACTGCTTGGATTTTCATCGAGGGAGCTCCTACCGAACGTACGTTACGAGTCTGATCAACCTATAAAACTCTTCGATGATTATAATGTGAACATTACTTGTAATATTATTACAGACTTGAATAGTAATCTACAACCTTCGCACGTCCTGCACGACTTTATTGTTACAGAGGAACGTGGATATACTATTTGTGAGAAACCAGCAGTAGTTCCTTATCATCCTGTGTCTGTAAAACACATTAGCAACATTACTCTTAGACTTGTAAATTAACATAATCAGCTTATTTATTTAGATCAGCACGCGTACGTAGCTTACAAACTACATCTTAAACCAGTATGAAAACCATCTATAAAACACGGTGTACATTCCGAAGACATACTACATGTGTGCAGAGACTCATCGAGTTAACAGATACCCATAAGCAGATGCTCCAAGATTTAGAATATAGACTACTACAACAGAATGGAAGAAATGCTAGACATTACGAATACAGTAGAAAGTCGTGAAGGTGTAGTACGAAGTGAGCTTCATTCCTATCAACCTTTTACGTTTGGATTAAATAACAATGATGAAATTCATTTTATTATTAATCAGCAAGATGTATACACCTTACCACACGAAAGCTACATCTATATTGAAGGACGACTAGAAAAGTCGGATGGAAGTGGACCAAGCACTTCACAACTAAACAACCATGCTCTAGCTTTTCTCTTTTCTGAAGCGCGATATGAAGTAAATAATGTTGAAATAGATCGAACGAAGAATGTTGGTATTACAAGTGCAATGAAACTCTACCTGTCTTCTCTGTGATGAAGAAAGTAATCTTTTTCGGATGGCTGGATGGTGTCCAAAAGCTACTAACAACTGGATGATTAATGAGGATGGTACTTTTACGGGTATGTTATCACTGAAACATATTTTTGGATTCGCAGAAGACTTTACACGTATTATAATCAACGCAAAACAAGAGCTTATTCTAATCCGTGATCGAAGTGATTACATTTCTCTTAAAGCAGTAGAAACACCAGTAGAATCGAAAATAACACTGCATCGTATACTGTGGAGGATTCCACATGTAACCTTATCTGATCATGAAAAACTTCGATTGTTCAAGATTGTAGAAAATGATACACCATTACCTATACGTTTTAGAAGTTGGGAGCTGTATGAATATCCTGTGTTACCACCTACAAACAAGCATAGCTGGGCTGTTAAAACATCACGTTTTACTGAGAAGCCCTTGTACATTATTTTTGGATTTCAAACTAATCGTAAATTCAATCACGAAAAAGATTGCTCACTGTTTGATCACTGTAAATTAAGACACGTTAGACTATATCTCAACGGAATTACGTATCCCTACGAAAACATAGACATTAACTTTGAGAAAAATAAGTTTGGGATGCTCTATGACATGTTTTGTAAATTTCAATCATCGTATTATCAGAAAGATGATCGTCCGCTATTTACACCTCAAGAATTTAAAAATAAAGCACCGATTGTAGTTATAGACTGCTCTTATCATGAAGAATCTATAAAAGAATCTCCAGTTGATATTCGTTTAGAATTTGAAACATCTGAAAACATTCCTGCTAACACAGCAGCCTATTGTCTTATTATTCATATGAGTGATGTTACTTACCATCCGCTAACGAATATTATTACGAGACTATAAATAAGAATAGCTCTTTATCATTTTCATTAGTGTGTGCTTCAACATCGTACGCTATGGAACAAAACTGCAAATGTGCATGCTGTTTGCATGCTCATACGCAACATCTTATTTATCTTACACGAGTGAGTGAGGCTATTAAGATGTTCTATAAACATAGATCGTCGATGCCGAAACATCTTATTTTTATCTACGTACGCTGCCTCTTACGTACATAATTTTTGGGGCATCCTTCCTCTACACAGTAAGATGTCGATCGAAGTAGCTTTATGCAGAACTTGTCAACGACATTACAAGCATCGAGGAGAAAATGTTGATGATGATTGGGATGGACCAAATCCGAGGACTGAACACTGTACACAGTGTATGAATGAACTTTCTCTAGGACCTCATGATGATGATGATGATTCCGAAAAGGAATAACAAGGTAAGAAGTATATGATCTTCTCTGTAAAACATAACATACTTAGTATAATATATATCTAAATGTTTTGTTTAATTTGAATGTTGCAGGAGGCATTTCAGAAGCATACGTTGTTAGGAAGCACACCAACCTTGTCAGCAGCAAAAACGAACACTGTTGTAGTACATTTGTAAATAAATATTTGATCGCATTCAAAAATGTTTTACTTATTGCATTGCTTTACACCGACTTACTCTTAAGAAAAACGATCAGTTCTAAACATGCACAATGACGTCATCACTGCAGCACGTGCTTACTCTAGCTTTCCCGATGCATGTTTAAACTTGTTCGAATTTACCGCCACCACATTCATTTACACCGACTTACTCTTAAGAAAACGGGCAAGTCTAAACATGCATGATGACGTCAGCACTGCAGCACGTGCTTACTCTAGCTCCCCCGATGTATGATTAAACTTGTTCGAATTTACCGTCACCACATTTTGAACTAAAGAGTGCAGCAGCGAGGTAAGCGATGTAAGATGGCGGTAGCTAAAGATGGCAGCACGGTGCTCTGTTGATTAAAGATGGCTGCTTGTCAAAAAGATTTTGTCAAATTATCCGCCACCACATTTCAACTAAAGAGTGCAGCATTGAGGTTTGCGATGCAAGATGGCGGATGACAGCTGTTAGAAAACCATCTAGATATTAAATTGCTCGCTACTACGATAAAGATAGCAGCACGGTGTTCTGTTGATTAAAGATGGTGGATGACAGCGGGTGGAATTACCTGCAAGATAGCAGCACGGTGTACCGTAGTTTAAAGATGGCTGCTTGTCAAAAAGAATTTTTCAAATTATCTGCTACCACATTTCAACTAAACAGTGCAGCACTTAGGTTTGCAATGCAAGATGGCGGATGACAGCTTGCCAAATAGATTTTTTTTCAAATAGTCCGCCTCAAAGGTAAGTAGCTAAAGAGGGCAGCACTAAGGTTAGCAATGCAAGATGAGGATGACAGCTGTGACGTAAAAATTACCCGCAAGATAGCAGCACGATGCTCTTTTCATTAAAGATGGCAGCTTGTCAAATAGAATTTTTCAAATTAACTGCCTCAAAGGTAAGTAGCTAAAGAGGGCAGCACTGTTCTCTCTGGATTAAAGATGGCTGCTTGTCAAAAAGAATTTTTCAAATTATCCGCCACCACAAAGAGGGCAGCACGGTGCTCTCTTGATTAAAGATGTTGGATGACAGCTGAAGAGCACGTAGAATTTGTTTCCAAACAAGAGCACGTGGAATTTGCCGCCACCACATTTCAACTAAAGAGTGCAGCACTGTTCTCTCTGGATTAAAGATGGCGGATGACAGCTGTCAGAAAAGCACATGGGTTTGTAAAGCACGTAGAATTTGCCGCCACCACATTTCAAAGTTAAGTAGCTAAAGAGGGCAGCACGATGCTCTCTGGATTAAAGATGGCGGATGATAGCTGTCAAAAAGCGCATAGGTTTGTTTCCAAACAAGAGAATGTAGAATTTTTCAAATTGCCGCCACCACATTTCAAAGGTATCTAGCTAAGGAGTGCAGGACTGAGGTTTGTGATGCAAGATGGCGGATGACAGCTGTCAGAAGGAAGCACGTGAGTTTGTAAAGCACGTGGAATTTCCCGCCACCACAAAGAGGGCAGCACTGTGCTCAAGGATGGCTGCTGTCACGTGGAATTGTCTGCCACCACAGGTATCTAGCTAAAGAGGGCAGCACGGTGCTCAAAGATGGCTGCTGTCAAAAAGCATTTTTCAAATTATCCGCCACCACATTTCAAAGGTAAGTAGCTAAAGAGGGCAGCACTGTGCTCTATAGATTGAAGATGGCGGAAGACAGCTGTCAAAAAGCACGTGGATTTGTTTATCTCACGCTAGTGAGGTTAAGTTGGTAGCACTAAGGTTTAGGCCCGTTAAGATGGCAGCACTGCGGATGACAGGTGACGAATTTGCAGCTACTGCGATAAAGAGGGCAGCACGGTGCTCTGTAGTTTAAAGATGGCGGATGACAGCTGTCAAAAAAGCACGTGGCTTTATTTACAAATTCAAATCTCGCGCCAAAATTAAAATTTCCCACCAAAATTCAAATTTCCCGCGGGAGGCGGAGGCCTCTCCCGAGAGCCGGAGGAGGAGGCGGCGCCCGAAGCCGCCTATTATACTACTCACGTGTTTTTGACCGTTGTGAGGCGCGGAATTTTGAAAAAGAGAACGACCCTAATCTCACAGCTGTCATCTTAATGGGACTTAACCTCACACCACGTGATTTTTTTGACATGTGTCGGGCGCGGAATTTGAATAAGAGAACGACCCTAAACTCACATCTGTCATCTTGACAGGTCCTATCTTCACACCACGTGCTTTTGACAGTTGTAAGGCGCGGAATTTTTAAAAAAGAAAACGACCCTAACCGCACATCTGTCATCTTGACCGGACTTAGCCTCACACCACGTGCTTGTTTGATTGACAGCTGTCAACACGACCGCAAGGCTACCTCACAGACGCTGGAGCCTAACTACATGTGACCTAGTTTTACGGCCAGATGCCCTTCCCCACGTCATCTTGCCATATCCCCTTCCCGACGCTATCTTGAAACATGCCTATCCCGACGCCATCTTGGAGGGACCTATTCTCACAGCGCATAGTTTTACAGACATATGCCGTTCCCGACGCCATCTTGAAGGGTCTATTTTTATGGACACATGCCCTTCCCGACGTCATCTTGCTACATGGCCCTTCTCGACACCATCTTACAGGGGCCTAACCTCACAGTGCCCTAGTTTTATGCCGAGATGCCTTTCCCGACGCCATTTTCGAGGGACCTAGTTTCACGGTCAGATGCCCTTCCCGACGTCACCTTGCTAGCTGCCCCTTCTCGACACCATCCTAGAGAGGCCTAACCTCACAGTGCCCTAGTTTTATAGCGAGATCTCCCCGACGTCATCTTGCCAGTTCTCGTTCCCGACACCATCTTGGAGGCTTTACGTCTCTATCCGACGGACAACTAACTATGATCACACCCCCTCTTTCCTTAACTTAAAACGCATCTCTACATAGTTGTGCTCCTGTGTTGTGAGTTCGGCTTAGGGCTTTACGTCTCCATCCGATAGATAGATACCCTCCTCCTCCTCCTCATCGTCTGTAAAAAAAGTTAGGTACCATCCCGGCATTTGCGAGGAGAAGTGGGAAACAACGGAAAACCACTTCGAGGATGGCTGAGGTGGGAATCGAACCCCCTGAATCTGGCTGGCTAGGTAGAATGTAAAGGAGATTCAAAGGAAAGCGGACTCCATGAGATTTTTTCTTTTTTACAAGTTGCTGTACGTCGCACCGACACAGATACGTCTTATGGCGAAGATGGGATAGGAAAGGGCTAGGAGTGGGGAAGGAAGCGGCCGTGGCCTTGAATTAAGGTACAGCCCCAGCATTTGCCTGGTGCGAAAATGGGAAAACACAGAAAACCATCTTCAGGGCTGCCGACAGTGGGGTTCGAAACCACTATCTCCTGAATTCAAGCTCACAGCTACGCGCTTCTAACCGCACAGCCAACTCGCTTCGTCCATGACCTTTCTTGCCATAATGAGTTCTAATGATGCAGTATGAGTCTACATTACTCTCAGCAAGTGTTATGAAAGGTGTTACTCATACGGTCAGTCGTGCTGCAACAGCACTTTCTGGCCCAGTGAGGAAAGCAACGGCAAACTATCTCACTCCTGTCCGGTTCCATGGTTAAATGGTTAGCGTGCTGGCCTTTGGTTGCAGGGGTCCCGGGTTCGATTCCCGGCAGGGTCGGGAATTTTAACCATAATTGGTTAATTTCACTGGCACGGCGGCTGGGTGTATGTGTCGCCTTCATCACCATTTCATCCCCATCATGACGTGCGTCTGGCGAGCCGAACTTGTCCTCCCATTTATGAAGTCTTCAGAGAGAGAGGTAGTAAGATTTAGGCGAATGTGTAATATATAATGTAGATACAATAAGAAGAGATTTGTATATTTCGGTAAAAGAGAATGTAATAAGAGACGAGTAGGTAATATCTAGATAGGGATGAGGATGTAAAACCTTGTTATAAAGAGGAATTAGGTAGGAAGAAAGAAGGCTCAGAGGGTAACTGTAAAGAGGTTGTATAAATAAGTTTGAGGAAATGTGCAATTAGTGAGTGGACTGTAGACTATAAGATGTAAACAAGGTGGAAGAACTGTATGAAGACGGTGTAAATTAGTAGAGAAATAAGGAAACTATTGGTATGTTTGTAAGGTCGGTGTTGTGAATGAAAATAAAGTCTTCAGAGAAGAGGTAGTAAGATTTAGACGAACGTGTTATATTATTATATAATGTAGATACAATAAAAAGAGATTGGTATATATTGGTAAAAGAATGTATTAAGAGACGAATAGGTAATATCTAGACAGGGGTGAGGATAGAAAACCTTGTTATAAAGAGGAATTAGGTAGGAGAAAGAAGACTGAGAGAGTAACTATAAAGAGGTTGTATAAATATTAAGTTTAAGGAAATGTGCAATTAGTGAGTGGATTGTAGAGTATAAGATGTAAACGAGGTGGAAGAACTGTATGAAGACGGTGTAAATTAGTAGAGAAGTAAGGAAACTATTGGTATGTTTGTAAGGTCGGTGTTGTGAATGAAAATGAAGTCTTCAGAAAAGAGGTAGTAAGATTTAGACGAACGTGTTATATTATATACAATGTAGATACAATAAAAAGAGATTGGTATATATTGGTAAAAGCATGTATTAAGAGACGAGTAGGTAATATCTAGACAGGGGTGAGGATAGAAAACCTTGTTATAAAGAGGAATTAGGTAGGAGAAAGAAGGCTGAGAGAGTAACTATAAAGAGGTTGTATAAATATTAAATTTAAGGAAATGTGCAATTAGTGAGTGGACTGTAGAGTATAAGATGTAAACAAGGTGGAAGAACTGTATGAAGACGGTGTAAATTAGTAGAGAAGTAAGGAAACTATTGGTATGTTTGTAAGGTCGGTGTTGTGAATGAAAATGAAGTCTTCAGAAAAGAGGTAGTAAGATTTAGACGAACGTGTTATATTATATATAATGTAGATACAATAAGAAGAGATTGGTAGTGCCCCTTTTTTAGCGGGCATGCTCAGCCGGAGAACGAGAGTCTCACGGGTGGACCATTCGTTGTCTGGCTTTGCTTATTTTTAAAGGCAGGGAAAGAGACAAGGACTAGCGACAATGATACAAAAATATCAAAACAACAGGTTTTGACATTTATTATCAACTAGCACTCAGACAATTAACCAATTAAATTAAACAAATCTTGATGGTAAATTATAATTTGGGTTCTTCTCCGCCAGTTCATTCAAATACAGCATTTAATTCCTCCAATAGCTTTGACGTCAATAATTCTGCAAATATACAGATGGATATTAGCTTACTTCTGGCTCAACGAAACACACACACACACACACACAACTTTCTATGGGAGAACCTCCTCTCAATTAATGTCGTTATTATTTACAAGTTGAAAATAATTCAATCTCAGAAAGTTGTCTATCTCATACTAGTTTAAGCGTCTAAAATATCAGGTCCATTTATGTTAACATTCAGTACCTAAAATGAAGACTTTACTCCTTTAGAGTACTGAATTAAACGTGATCTCCATTAAATTGGAAAAATAAATAAACAACATTTTTATCGGAAACATTACTCAAAGAAGTCTCTATCTGACTTATTTTCATCAAATTGTGCTTGTACAATAATTATTACGATGAAACTTTTTTTAATATTCGATTGAACAAAACATGACGTTAATCTTTAGCATCTGACGTCTTGAGAAAATTTTTGCCCTGTAAGCTTTACAATAATAGCGAATCTCGCCCACTGAAATAATTCTTTCTTATTCATTACTGTCTGATACTCTGAACTTATCTCAACTTAATTTCAAAATAAAATTTACTAAAGGTTCAACTCTAAAAAAAAAGTTAGATCAACTCAAACAACGATGCTGATAACCAGGATCCAATGTGACGAACACGTGGCCGGGTCACAACCACAGTAAAAAAAACATATCACCATTCACTGAAATTACTACCACACACACACAGCATTCACATTAAGGCACACGAGAATTATTTACATTATTTACAACGAATTCTAGACTTTGAATATTATATTTTGACTTTTATCCTAGACATATGAATTCTCTCGATGACGGTATCGGGTAAAGAAAAATCCATTGACGTCTCTCAGAAATGTGATGAAGTCTGGATGATCACTTGGTCAAAGATGATGAAATTTACAACGTTGGTCACGATAACATCGGCGGTTGATATCTGGAAAAAATTGTCGTTTACAGAAACGCACATACAGTAGTACAGGTCAAATATTAGCATTCGCTTTCATGGTTCAAGAGTCACGACATTATTACTACTCATCTCCACGTCTATCAATTAACACGTGCTCCATTTGAAGAAATTACGTCTTACCCACACGTATTCTTCAAATAAAATTCAATAAATGAATTCACAAGTCAATAAAGTACAGTAAATGATCCGTCAACATCCTGCCATATTCCAGGCTCATATTCATCCTAATTGAGCACACATTAACCTCTTACACACAAGATCAAGCAATATTTAAACTCATGACCCTTATTCATTCATTTAACCCGAGGTGAAAATTTTATTATTATTATTATTATTATTATTATTATTATTATTATTATTATTATTATTATTAGATGTGCTAGATATCAAATTCGCGTAAACTAGAGTTCGGCAATATGCCAGATGACACTAACAGGCCTTAAATCCCACAAGAAGAAAATTTTATATAGAAATCCGGCGTAACAAACATGCCATAAATCTGTCCCACACGACTTCCGAAAAAAAATTCAAATTATTAATTATCGATGAGGACAGTGACTTTTAAATCACACTATACTATTAAATGGGACAGTTAGAATAATCGTAGAAGACACACGCACGTTCTAGCTATTCTAATGGAGACCAATAATCACTCAGACACAAATGACAACACTACCATTTCCCATGTGAAAGAAGGATAAAAATATTCAAGACTACCGCAAGACTAGAAAAAATACTACCACTAATGAATAAGTAAGCATTATTTCTACAAGGATGAACAGATAATCATTATGGTACTTAAATGTATGATGAAAATGGATCTCTGCCGGTGATCTGGAATCTCTGGGTTACATGTGATGGGTTTTCTGCTTCCATCGCTATCTCTCCATGTCAGAAGTAGCGTACATTTTAACACACCATTATAGCCGTGATGTTCAATGCAGATTTGTGGTAGGTCTCCTCTTCAGGGTGTAGAAACATCTTGACGCACTCGAACAAACACGTGGCGATCCTCTTCCTTCTTTTAACACTGTAGAAGTTGAAACTGACAAGCAATTTTAGAAGATATTCTGCACACACACGCGTGAGATTTGAAGACGAATGACACGTAACTTAGGCTGCGGGAATCTGCCAGACTCGTTGACTGAGGTGTTATGGAAGCTAGTTGATTTGTACTGCCAAGTAGAAATATTCCAAGTCCAATGACGGAGTGTCTGCGTCGTAAATCAGAGTACGGCGAAAGCAGCAGCAAGCGAAGTTCGTAAATAAGAGCGTAAAAAATAAGAGAGTGTTTCTTCTGAAAACTGGGGTATTTAAGCACTTCACAATGAGGGCGTGTCACCACAGTGGTTCGTAATTGGCCGTCGTCTTGCACCTTATAGGCCATTACAATTCTCGAAAGTACTTTCATTTGAGACTTGGACATGCGTAATTTAGATCGGGGTGACCTTGACTACACTCAGTGGGTCACGTGGGACAGCTTACAGCTCGATAAAAAATCAGTACTCTGCTCCCTCGCTAGTAAGATCGGTTCTGTACAGGCGAGAACGTCTCTATAACACAGGATTGGAAAAATATCGCTCGTGCTAATAAAACAATAGCCCTGTACATGCAGACACAGTAAAATACTTATTGTAGGCCAAATTTGAAGGGGACAGTATATATTAGATAAAAGAATGTATTAAGAGACGAGTAGGTAATGTCTAGATAGGGGTGAGGGTGGAAAACCTTGTTATAAAGAGGAATTAGGTAGGAGAAAGAAGGTTGAGAGAGTAACTGTGAAGAGGTTGTATAAATATTAAGTTTATGATGCTGTTTAAGGAAACGTTCAATTAGTGAGTGGATTGTAGAGTATGAGATGTAAATAAGGTGAAAGAACTGTATGAAGATGGTGTAAATTAGTAGAGAAGTAAGGAAACTATTGGTATGTTTGTAAGGTCGGTGTTGGGAACTGTGGAGAGAGGACGAGGAATGTAGGATGTGTATCTAGAGCAGTCTACTAGGAAGATGGATTGAGCAAGTCTTTGATAAAGGAGATAGAGTATTTTGCCCAGAGGAATGGTGATACGCACTGAGCAAGATAATAGTCAGTAGAATGAGTGTTACATTTATACAAGGTAGATATTATAAGAAAATATTTTGTAATATTGGTAATGGAATGGATTAAGTGTCTAGCAGTAATATTTTGAGCGGGGGGATGTGAAAGACTTTGTAAGAGTAGAAAGTAGAAAGGAGAAGGGAGGCTGAGAGAGCAAATAAAAAGGTGTATAAATATTAAATTTATGGCATAGTTTAAGAAAATGAACAAACAGTGTGTGGATTGTAGAGGACAAAATGTAAATAATGTAGAAGAAGTGTATGATATAAGTGAGAAAGAGCAGACTGGAAGATACGGAATGGGGAGCAGGAGGTATAAGAGGTGAAAGGATGGGGTGGGACCAACGAGCTATAATAACATAGAGGGGCTGTACACCTGACATCAGCGCTCCCTGCTTGAAGCAAGTTGATAAGGGGCAGCCATGTTAACGGTTGTCAAAACAAAGCGAATTGGCCCGAGAGCATATGTTGAGGTGACAGGGAGATCGTGCATGCGAATTTAATTCCCAAGTTTTAAGAAGTGAAAAGATAGATTCTCGCTTTCAAGAATGCCAGCCGTAAGCTCAGCGTATGGTTGTACTAATCGGAGTAATAAAACCAAGGATATATCGTACTTTAAGTATTACTGAATTATAGCCGAGATTCCTTTTTGTAATTTCTGTTTGTAATTAAATCCATTTTATTGTTTACTTAGCGAAAGTACGGATATCCACGGTAATTATTTGTCGAATTTTGTTTCAGATTTCATTTAAAGAACAAGGAATTAACTGAACAATGCGTTGTGAGGGCGAAAAGAGATAAATGGTATCCCACTCAATTCAGTTGCTTATCCTCTGTACATTTCCAGCCCTATTTAATTTTCATTCACATTTACAAATAAAGGAAATGGAACGCTCACCACCAAGAAAACGTAACCACAAAAATCACCCATTTCGTTCAAACGTACACCAAGTATGATAAATACAGCATTTTACTGCTATTTTTGAAATGTATACAGCCTTTATTGTAGATGTCTGTTGCCTTGGTTTTTAAAACTATGCCACACTTCATAATGGACAACTTTCAAGCTAGTAATCCCAGTATGATATGGTAATGGGAGAAACATGATATCCCCCCTATATTATAATAAATAATTACACTAAACGATTATTGTGGTAAAGTATTCATGGGCCGCCTCTGTGGTGCACTGGTTAGCGTGAGCAGTTGCCACCCCTGGAAGCCCGGGTTCGATTCCCAGCTCCGCCACGAAATTTGAAAAGGGGCACGAGGGCTGTAACGGGATTCTATCACTGAGTAGAAGTGGGTTCGACTCCCACCTCAGCCATCCTCGAAGTGATTTTCCGTGGTTTCCCACTTCTCCTCCAGGCATGGTACCTAACTTAAGGCCACGGCCGCTTCCTTCTCCCCCCACAAGACCCCTGTTCAGCATAGCAGGTGCAGCCCTCCCTCACAGTTGTATCCCCCGACCCAATGTATCACGCTCCAGAACACTGTCCTTGAGGTGGTAGAGGTGGGATCCGTCGCTGAGTCCGTGGGAAAAACCAACCCGGGAGGGTAAACAGATTAAAAAAGGAACACAGTACTCATGAGGATGCAATAATTTTAAAAATATTAACAGAATGAGGTTGTAACCTATTATAGGTCCCTATGATTTTAAGGTTTCCTGTCATAAATATTTATGTCCATCGTTTTTATTCTAATTTACGCTTAACCACAACAGCCAAGCAGGGTAACGCTCTTGTTCCGATTTCGAGGCCTATTCGTATGTCAGTGTGCGATGATTTCGAACTACCCTACAATCAACTGATCGTGATATTGGCCTCGTGCCCCAATAGATGAAGTGGCGGTATTCGCTTTCATGCTTCAAGCTTTCGGCAACGGACTTTAATTCTCCCCCTGCGATTCTAAAATGCGTACCGGTATTTTCTACACTTTTCGTCATTTAAAGGCCATGCCCCCTTGCTTGTGTGACAACAGGAAACATGGCGGACGTTCGTTCTATTAGGTTCACCCAGGCAGCGCTTCCGCCTCTCTATGTTATTCTAGCTCGTTGGGTGGGACTGACCCACCCCAAGGTTAAAAAGATTAAACATGTCCGCACGTGGGGAAACAGGAGAAGCAAGGATGGGTGCTAGCAATGTGAAAGAAAGGCGACTCTTATACAACAGGCTGGACAGTAGATAAGAACGTGACGGGTCACATGATAGATTGGCTTCCGCCGCGGGCTGGACGGGCAGTTTTCCTTACCAAGGGAGATACAACGACCACCCAGTTCTTTTAAATTAGTTTTAGGCAGTAGAATACCTAGTGAGGACGTTAGTGTAGATTGCAGTTAAGGTAGCATTTTACATGTAGTGCTGGAGATCAGCACATGTGTGGGATGCTACAGAGTAGATTAATAGATTGTTATTTAGACGTAGAAGATTTAGATTAAATTAGTTATAGATTTAGTTGTAGTTAAGCAGTTAGTCTAGCCATGTAGTATTTTATTTCCTTATACCGATGGTTTGTAACTATGGTGGGGAAATAAAGATGTAATGTAATGTTGTCCTCCCATTTAATTTTACCTCACTCCTCATCTTGTCCAGTACGCCTCACTTTGGCGCCGCCATTTCCCCGTAGCTCATAACTAGAGCCCAGAAGTTCAGTCATTTATTTTGGCTAAAATAGGCAGGCAAATGAGCGCTTAACATTTAGGAAACAGGCAGTAAAATAATTAAAATAGGTATTTATATTGACAAAAATGGGCACTGAAATAATAAAGATATTTAATGTAATTCACTTAATACACATCTACATCCCATTTCATTACTTAATCTTATGTCTCCCTGTGGGTGGGGGAGATAGAATAACATCAACGGTATCCCCAGCCAGTCGTAAGAGGCGACTACAGGGGGTCTCAACTTGGTAGTGTGGGTTAGCGACCACGGTTCTTCTTGCTGAGTCTGTCATTGCTTCCACTTATTTGTTCCAGGTTCTTCTCTCTCAACTTTCATACCCGAACTCACTTGGTCAACTGTTGTTCTTTTCCGACCTCGATAGTGTTAGGTTTTCGGACCTTGGGGAGTTTATTATTTTCATGCCGTTCGTGGTCCTTTCCTTTCTTTTACCGATAACTTCAGTTTTCGAAGTGTCAGACCTCTTCTACTTTTCGTTCTGATTAGTGTTAATAGAAGATGGTTGCCAGGTTGTCACTTCTCTTAAAACAATAATCACCACCACCACTTAATCTTACGTAGCAGAAACGGGACCTGGCAACCCTCTCGACCATTTGGTTTGTGGAGTGAATTTTCAGCAGGAATTTGTGTAATATTAAAATTTCGTTTATGTAAATATATTTTTATCTATTAAATTAAAATAAAATTGTCTTCTTTATTAATAACACAGTACATTGGAATCATTTATTCTTCTATTTCCATTGTTTAATGTTAATATATAAATAACAGCAGAAAATATCCACAACAACTCAAAAGAGGCAAAAAAAGGCATTAAACTATCAACTAGGCACCGGAAGCTAAAATAGGCACAATAAAAACTAGTCCTACCGTTCCCAAACGTACGGAAATATGTTTGTGTCTATTTGACACTTCGATATAAACACCAAATTCTTTTTTTTGCTTGTTGCTTTACACAGATAGGTCTTATGGCGACGATAGGACAGGAAAGGCCTAGGAATTGGAAGGAAGCGGTCGTGGCTTTAATTACGGTACAGCCTCAGCATTTGCCTGGTGTGAAAATGGGAAACCACGGAAAACCATCTTCGAGGCTACCGACAGTGGGGTTCGAACCCACTCTCTCCCGGATGCGAGCTCACAGCTGCGCGCTCCTAACCGCACGGCCAACTCGCCCGGTAAACACCCACATAAGAAAAGCATTTTGCCTAACTTCCGGGCTTTACTCATAACCTTTGGTGAAATGAAATGGCGTATGGCTTTTAGTGCCGGGAGTATTCGAGGACAAGTTCGGCTCGCCAGCTGCAGGTCTTTTGATTTGACTTCCGTAGGCGACCTGCGCGTCGTGATGAGGATGAAATGATGAAGACGACACATATACCCAGCCCCCATGTCAGCGAAATTAACCAATTATGGTTAAAATTTCAGACCCTGCCGGGAATCGAACCCGGGACCCCTGTGACCAAACGCCAGCCATGGAGCCGGACATAACATTTGGTGGTGCTATTTGAGGATCGAACAATCATCTGGGCTGATGACCTAATATACAGACAATATTATAAAGAGAGGGAGGTTGTAAACTTGTTTGTGTGTTAGGGCTAATCCTGGAACCACTCACTATTTCAGCAACTTTTTCACCATTAGAAAGCTTACTTTCTCAAGACTGTCATAGGCTATATCATGCTAACTAATCAGGAGAGCAGGTACTGTATTTTTCTAAAAGGTAGACCTAGTCAGAAAAATTGTGCATATTGGGCCCTTTAAAATGAATGAACTGTCTGAACTGTTAAGTCCTATTAAAAAGTGGACCACACTAAGTGTATTAAGCTATTTCCTACAAGAATGTTCATGTGCGTTTCCTTCCCAATCCTAGCAGTTTTTCAGGACAAAATACAGTGGCGGCTTGTGCAGAAAATCGGTTGTGTGCTGTAACGCCTGTAACCCATCTCCCCTCCAAAAATAAAAATATTTTGATACATACCGGTATGTGGTTTTCAAGAGGCTCTCCACGGAGTTTTCCACACTGAACAAAGACGCCAACAACCCCAACACATACACATATTTCTCGTAAAAGAACTGTAAAACTACATAATTAAACGCACAATAACACCTGCAGTGGCAAAATATTCACGAACTCAAACACGTGGTGTGAGCGCGCAAAAACAGAACTTCCCAATGTTGCCAACATCATTGAAATAAAGTAGCAACGTCGTAATGCAAAATTATATGTTATGTTTTTATAGTGACATTTATAAACTAGACACTTTTAATTAAAGAAAATCACAATATCATGTCCTTGTTTTGACAACATGAAAAGTACAAGTTTTATAGTTCATCAATTTACAAATGTGGCTATAGGATAGGCAAGTTGGTAGTATTCTATCCTCTTTGGTATTAAAAGACCTGGCGGGAACAGCTCTACAGTATTTTGTTTTCCCGTTTGTTTTTAGCGATCCCCTCTTAAGTACTACCGCTGAGTCAAGAGGGTGGCAACTGCCACGTTCTCATATCGGTCGTAATGCAAGTGTGACGAGTGCTGGCTCTCTGTGGTCGCACGAAGAATCGCTGTGAAGTGATGTCTTGGCTGTTGTTTCCACAGTCTATCGGAAAAGTTGGCACGCATGAGCAAAAGGCAGAATTCCTGGTTTCTGGCTAAAAGCAAATACAGTAGAGACAATACGCGACACTCGGCGAGATATCGAGGGACAGCGATTAGAGCTCTGTCTAGCGGTGTGACCTGGGAGTTAATGATTCTGTCATAAGAGCACGTGTATTTGTTTGTGAAGTTTATGGCGTTATTTATGCGTTTGCATTAAGTTGACATAAGTAAATAGTAGCGTGTGCCATTCCTTTATATTTCCTCTCAATATGAGTGGAAGGATATATGCTGTGTTTGGCTGCAATGACTATGAAGTGCAGAAGGATTCGCGGTCATTCTTCCGTTTCCCTCGTGACAAGAAAATGTAAGTAAATATTGTGTTTGCATAGATATTCTTCCAGTTACAAAGAGATTTGTATAGTACTTCCAACATTTCTGACCTGCGCGATCCATATTTTAACTGGTTTAAAATACACTGACTGACAGAGCAAATGCAACACCAAGAAGGAGTGGTCAGAACTTTATGCCAATTGCAGGGTAGACTGACGTCACTGAGGTATGCTCATGATGTGAAATGCGCCGCTGTGCTGCGCACGTACCGTAGCGAACGATAAATGGGACACGGCGTTGGCGAATGGACCAATTCGTACCGTGATTTCTCAGCCGACAGTCATTGTAGAACGTGTTGTCGTGTGCCACAGGACACGTGTATAGCTAAGAATGCCAGGCCGCCGTCAACGGAGGCATTTCCAGCAGACAGACGACTTTACGAGGGGTATGGTGATCGGGCTGAGAAGGGCAGGTTGGTCGCTTCGTCAAATCGCAGCCGATACCCATAGGGATGTGTCCACGGTGCAGCGCCTGAGGCGAAGATGGTTGGCGCAGGGACATGTGGCACGTGTGAGGGGTCCAGGCGCAGCCCGAGTGACGTCAGCACGCGAGGATCGGCGCATCCGCCGCCAAGCGGTGGCAGCCCCGCACGCCACGTCAACCGCCATTCTTCAGCATGTGTAAGACACCCTGGCTGTTCCAATATCGACCAGAACAATTTCCCGTCGAATGGTTGAAGAAGGCCTGCACTCCCGGCGCCCGCTCAGAAGACTACCATTGACTCCACAGCATAGACGTGCACGCCTGGCATGGTGGCGGGCTAGAGCGACTTGGATGAGGGAATGGCGGAACGTCGTGTTCTCCGATGAGTCACGCTTCTGTTCTGTCAGTGATAGTCATCGCAGACGAGTGTGGCGTCGGCGTGGAGAAAGGTCAAATCCGGCAGTAACTGTGGAGCGCCCTACCGCTAGACAACGCGGCATCATGGTTTGGGGCGCTATTGCGTATGATTCCACGTCACCTCTAGTGCGTATTCAAGGCACGTTAAATGCCCACCGCTACGTGCAGCATGTGCTGCGGCCGGTGGCACTCCTGTACCTTCAGGGGCTGCCCAATGCTCTGTTTCAGCAGGATAATGCTCGCCCACACACTGCTCGCATCTCCCAACAGGCTCTACGAGATGTACAGATGCTTCCGTGGCCAGCGTACTCTCCGGATCTCTCACCAATCGAACACGTGTGGGATCTCATTGGACGCCGTTTGCAAACTCTGCCCCAGCCTCGTACGGACGATCAACTGTGGCAAATGGTTGACAGAGAATGGAGAACCATCCCTCAGGACACCGTCCACACTCTTATTGACTCTGTACCTCGACGTGTTTCTGCGTGCATCGCCGCTCGCGGTGGTCCTACATCCTACTGAGTCGATGCAGTACGCATTGTGTAACCTGCATATCGGTTTGAAATAAACATCATTTATTCGTCCGTGCCGTCTCTGTTTTTTCCCCAACTTTCATCCCTTTCGAACCACTCCTTCTTGGTGTTGCATTTGCTCTGTCAGTCAGTGTATAATCATATTGTATAGTGCAGCAGTTAACCTTCGATACCGATGTGTTGTTGTAAGTGTGATCTGTGGGTTTTGATTTAATTCAAGAAAATGCATATGCATATGTGTGGGGCTGGTTGTGTTCCAAGTTACCCCATTTGGATTGCCGTAGTGCGTTGTCAAGCACTGAAGGAAATATGGGTGATTTAAGAAATGCACATATCTTGTTGAAACAATATGACGATGCAAATTTGCTTTACCGTAATGTAATGGCAAGTATTGCTTATAGGGAAATTTTGAATGTTCTTGAGGGTAAATTTATAGATTTTCTTTCTGTTGGTAGGCTTCAAGTTAAAAGGAAAATTCTCCAGCTCTTAAATATAAATTAATTGAATCATGTGTGTAAGGAATGTGCCGATATTTTTATTGACAAGTGTCTTAATGTGATGACTGATGATACAATGCTTTTAAATGAGAAAAAAGACCAATCTAGCCGTGAAAGTTTAGGTAGGAATAATAAAGCTAAGAAAGTAATGCATAAATGAAAGATCAAGCCCTTTCACAGCAGTCCATTTTACATTTTGGTTATATGTCAAATTTGTTAAACAAATTTTCATTTATTTATCCAGAATTGTTTTAGCAACTTCGAAGTTAATATCTTAGTAACTCTTTCTAGACGTAATTTATTTATCCATTTCCGTATATGCATTTCCACTGATATTTGAATTTAGCGTTAATTTTCAGGTCAAGCCACTAGGAGCGCCACTTGCGACTTGTCTCCCATTTTAACAAGGCTAAATCCGAAAGTGTCGCGTATTGTCTCCACTGTATTTCCTAAAAGCTTAAAAATTCTCGCTGAGGTGTGATCGCACAGCCACCCGGCGTGGAGCGCACGAGTAGTTACCTGGTTGTGAGGCGACCTGAATAATTTCCTATTCTTTGGTTGACGTCTTTTTCAATGCTTGTAGGTAATATTTTAAAAGTAATTTATTTTTCAAATAGGCAATGTGCTGAAGCACTTCAGCACATAAGGTACGGCCGCCCCTGAGTACCTACTTTTCTGTACCTTGGAGCATGCTTTTTGCAATTAAAACAAAATAACAGGTAAACTGCAAGTGTTACAAGCAGGTACGTAAAGTTTGTGATATGGGCGAGCCTGCCAAAGTAAAAATTCTGGCCCCTTAAATAAAATGCTAAACCTATGAATAATTGAATATAAATGTAATTACATCATGTAGAAGTACTAAGAAATGGCGCCAGCAAACAGTACGCAGCGTATGAACTTGACACGTACGTCAGTTTGTTCGACTGACATTAACCTACCAACACAACAAGTTGAGTCCGCCAAACACTAGCGTCTGTGTTGCATCGTTCAGTGATCATGTCGACGTTTGTGTCTGAAAAAAGAACATTTGCGGCACGCATCGCTTTTCTTATTTAATCAAAAGAAAAAGACTGTGGAAAGTCATCGTTTGCTGGTAGAAACATATGGTGAACACTCCATCGATTAGAACATGTGAGACATGGTTTCGATAATTTAAACGTGGTGATATCAATGTGACCCGCCTCTGTGGTGTAGTGGTTAGCGTGATTAGCTGCCGGCTCTGCCACGAAATTTGAAAAGTGGTACGACGGCTGGAACGGGGTCCACTCAGCCTCGGGAGGTCAACTGAGTAGAGGAGGCTTCGATTTCCACCTCAGCCATCCTCGATGTGGTTTTCCGTGGTTTCCCACTTCTCCTCCAGGCAAATGGCGGGATGGTACCTAACTTAAGGCTACGGCTACTTCCTTCCCTCTTCCTTGTCTAAACCTTCCAATCTTCCGATCCCCCCACAAGGCCCCATTCAGCATAGCATGTGGGGTACTGGTCCCCCTCCCTAGTTTTATCCCCTGACCCAAAGTCTGAAGCTCCAGGACACGGCCCCTGAGGCGGTAGGGGTGGGATCCCTCGTTGAGTCCGGCGAATGTTTTGCCGCAAAAGACAAGCAGTTTTTCTGGCATGGTATTCATAACTTACCTTAAAGATGGGCGAAGTGAGTAGAAGTCGAGGGTAAGCAGATTAAGAAAAAAGGAAGATATTAATGTGAAATACAGTGCTCGCTCTGGTAGACCACAAAAGTGCGAAGACGAGCAAGCCCGGCGAAACCGTTAATGCACAACGCTATCGCCAACAAATGATTCATTTAAGTCACGCATTGATCGAAAGACGACAGGAATGGGCCAGAAGACATGGCAAAGTGGTTTTCTTACACGACAATGCGCCATTTCACACAGCAAAACCCGTGAAAGACACCTTGAAATCGCTCGGATAGGACATCCTTCCGCACCCGCCGTACTACCCCGACCTGGCGCCATCTGACTATCACCTCTTCGCATCAATGGGGCACTCGCTCGCAGAGAAGCACTTCAGCAACTTCGATGAAGTTGGAAAATGGCTCGACGAATGTTTTGCCGCAAAAGACAAGCAGTTTTTCTGGCATGGTATTCATAACTTACCTTAAAGATGGGCGAAGTGTGTAGAAGCCGATGGCCAATATTTTGAATAAACAAAATTGAATTTCCCTTGAAAATTATGAGTTTTATTTACAACAAAAACTGGCAAAAAGTTATGCATACACCTGGTAATGTACTGGCATGTTTTATGAACAAAGGGAGTATTCGTTGTTGAATGATTTAACAGTTTTTATTTGAGTGCCTCAATGGCATAACGGCTAAGCAGCTCAACTGCGAACCATGCACCACTTAACTCATTGGCATTATACACGCTTGTCGAATAAACGTGTCAAAAGTGCATAATGCGATCGCAGGTGCACTACGCGGCAAGAAAGTTTCATTTTCTTAGTAAAATATGATCTTTTGGTATCAATTTTCATTGCTGTAATTATTTTTAAATAATTTGGTGAAGCTCTTTTCTGAGGATCGTGAGTCAGTGTTGCGAGCTGTGCTGTGTTCGGTCTCGAGGCCCCTTAAAGGCATTGCAGATCCTAATCTTATGCCCCTGCAATCAAGATTTAGCATTAAGATCTCCTCCCGTCTCCTCTGGTATTTGTAGGGGTCCTGCCCGGGAGGGGTGCTTTGCGGGTCGCTCCTGGGCCCGGCTTGTTGTCACGGTGTCTTCGAGCCTCTTCCATTACAGTTTTCTTTTCCGGTATGTACGACACATACAGCTATACTGTAGTTTTCTCAATTTCCTCCTTTCCACTTGGCCTAAGAGCTACTAGTTTAGCTGTGGCCCGCCCACCTCAATTGCAGGTGGGAATGAAATAAGTTTTTGGTGATGATGATGATAGCATTAAGAGTCCCATAAAAACGTCCATACACGTTCTCTTCGTACCTCCAAACTGCCGGAAAAGTGCACTTTTACTTGTCAAAGTAGTACTGCGAGCATGTGGCCCATGTCTTAGTAAATAGGCGCCAGAAGTCACCAAATGATCCCTTTAATTTAAATACAATCGAACCCCGATATCTCGAACCTCCATTACTCGAATTTTCAGTATCTCCAAGTAACTTAAAAATTTCCTGGCCGTTTATCCTATTCTTCGCGTGCATTTATTTTTCTATTACTCGAAATTCGGTTACACGAATTTCTCGACTTCTCGAAACAAATGTTTCCTCGCTAGAAGCAAAAATGTACTCTGTTACTCGAATTTTGTGCAACATTAACTGTGCAATACGGCGTGTGTGGTTTGTGAGGAAGAGTTAACAAGTAAAGAAAGGTTTACACAGATGCAGGGAGCTAACATGACGGGAACCGAAAAACAAAACTTCTAATGATCGGAAAATGGGCGAAGCCTCGCTGTTTCTCGGGTGTGAATTAATTACCGGTCACGTACGAAAACAACCCCTGAAGTCGTGGATGACAAGCTGCATTTACGAATCTCATCTGCGTGGTATCGACGAGAAGTTTCAACGTGAAGGGAGGAAACGTTAACAATAACAAACAGAGGAGACCAACAGATTTCTTCCAAAGGTGTTAAGGAAGGTATGTTTCTTATTTCACTACTGTATGTACAGTATCCTGTCTTCTACAAAGTTATAATTGAAGTGATGCCGTAAAATAGAGTTTGTTTGTATATTTTTAAATACTGTTATAATTATGCATTCAGTATAAGCCCGTAAATACATATGATTCAATTATGTGCTATACATGCTAAAAAAAAGGCATTCTCTATATCTCGAAATTTCGATAACTCGAAATAAAATTTAGCTCCCGAGGTGATTCGAGATACCGAGATTCCACTGTAACAATCTCATCTTCTGTCGCGTGCACAAACTGTAAATCTGGTATTCCGCTGTTGAACACCCCCTCAAAACGAGAGAATTTGTAGAAATATGCAACTAGTCTTCTTACACAAAAGAATAACTGAGTAAAATACAGTATACAAATGTATAACATAATAAACAAAGAACAATATCTAATCAAAACAGCAATACTTCATTGATTGCCCAGTTGTACCTCCTCTTAAAACAATAATCACCAGCACCACCCCCACCAATATGCGGTAACACCTTATGCAGTAGCGCCGATTAGGGGAGGGAGGCGAGGGGGACAGTCGCCTCCCCACTTTGTGGAGAAAACATTACATTTTTATTGAATTTTAGCCAGCTGAAACTAGGAATTATAGGAATAATTGAAACAAAAGCAATTTGTACAAGCCCTGTTGTCTCATCAGCTGATTATTCAGTTTAATTCTTTAATTATTAACAACATTATTAGCGGAAATACGCACAAAATATCGCTCGTTGCGTCTAAGCGATCTGCATAGCGCCAGAGCAAGTAGTGAAGACAGCTGTGAGGAACGGTAACAAGAGTATATTTTTTGCCAAGGTCATGGACAGTGTGCGTGTGGTACGATTCACCCGCTTATCGCGCGCGTTCGTCAGTCTGACAGTCTCTTTAGTGTTTGTTAGTTTGTTAGTGTATAGTCAAATACAAAATGATTTTTAATTATATAATCACACCGTACTTCTACAGTATTTAATTGTAATACATGTGTAATATTGTTCCTTTGGTGAAAGTTTTATTATATAGTATTGAATCAAAGCACTGCCTTCGTAATATACAGCCCGCACTGTAGAATGCGCGCCAAACCGATCAGCTAATCAGTTGAGGCAAGCTAAGCGAATGTTACAAATTGTACTTATGAATGTAATTCATAAGGATTGGGAGCATCCTCTGGATAATTGTGACTATTGAAAGACAGAAATTTAAGTACATTGCATGTTTGTTCTTAAAATTCATCACATCAGGATTTACGTAAACAACTGTTATTAAGATAATGAGACTTTATAGTTTAGGTTAGTATGGTACTGTATCTTCTCGTGGTGAGTAATATAAATTCAAGGGCGTAATACTTCTCGTGGAATTTATTAATTTAACTGTCGTTGTATAACACGTTTTTGTAGAAATATAATGCGTTGCTAATTTAAATACAGTGTGTTAATGTTCGCCGGCCCCGCGGTGTAAGGGTAGCGTGCCTACCTCTTACGCGGAGACCCCATGTTCGATTCCCGGCCGGGTCAGGGATTTTTACCTGCATCTGAGGGCTGGTTCGAGGTCCACTCAGCCTACGTGATTACAATTGAGGAGCTATCTGACGGTGAGATAGCGACCCCGGTCTAGGAAGCCAAAATAACGGCCGAGAGGATCCGTCGTGTTGACCACACGACACCTCGTAATCTGCAGGCCTTCGGGCATGGAGTTTGGTTTGGTTTGGTTTTGGAATGTCCGCAGTTGCCACAATGCTAAGAACTTGTGCGTACCACGGCAAAAATACAACTATACAAGTAAATATACATTAATATTTTAATTTTCTTCGTACCTGTGCAGGTTACCTTTATTTTAAAAAAAACGAAAACCCCAACGAAAAAATACCTATTACGAAGAATAAAGGTGCAGGTTTCACTCATTTTCCAGACCTGATGATGAGTTCGGCTTTTGACTTTCTTGTTACACAGATTTACAGCGGAGCGTTTTATTGTTGATACAGAACAACCATTAAAGTGGACAGTAACCAACTGAACATACACTGACTGACAGAGCAAATGCAACACCAAGAAGGAGTGGTTCGAAAGGGATGAAAGTTGCGGAAAAAACAGAGACGGCACGGACGAATAATTGATGTTTATTTCAAACCGATATGCAGGTTACACAATGCGCACGGCATCGACTCAGTAGGATGTAGGACCACCGCGAGCGGCGATGCACGCAGAAACACGTCGAGGTACAGAGTCAATAAGAGTGCGGATGGTGTCCTGAGGGATGGTTCTCCATTCTCTGTCAACCATTTGCCACAGTTGGTCGTCCGTACGAGGCTGGGGCAGAGTTTGCAAACGGCGTCCAATGAGATCCCACACGTGTTCGATTGGTGAGAGATCCGGAGAGTACGCTGTCAACGGAAGCATCTGTACACCTCGTAGAGCCTGTTGGGAGATGCGAGCAGTGTGTGGGCGGGCATTATCCTGCTGAAACAGAGCATTGGGCAGCCCCTGAAGGTACGGGAGTGTCACCGGCCGCAGCACATGCTGCACGTAGCGGTGGGCATTTAACGTGCCTTGAATACGTACTAGAGGTGACGTGGAATCATACGCAATAGCGCCCCAAACCATGATGCCGCGTTGTCTAGCGGTAGGGCGCTCCACAGTTACTGCCGGATTTGACCTTTCTCCACGCCGACGCCACACTCGTCTGCGGTGACTATCACTGACAGAACAGAAGCGTGACTCATCGGAGAACACGACGTTCCGCCATTCCCTCATCCAAGTCGCTCTAGCCCGGCACCATGCCAGGCGTGCACGTCTATGCTGTGGAGTCAATGGTAGTCTTGTGAGCGGACGCCGGGAGTGCAGGCCTCCTTCAACCAATCGACGGGAAATTGTTCTGGTCGATATTGGAACAGCCAGGGTGTCTTGCACATGCTGAAGAATGGCGGTTGACGTGGCGTGCGGGGCTGCCACCGCTTGGCGGCGGATGCGCCGATCCTCGCGTGCTGACGTCACTCGGGCTGCGCCTGGACCCCTCGCACGTGCCACATGTCCCTGCGCCAACCACCTTCGCCACAGGCGCTGCACCGTGGACACATCCCTATGGGTATCGGCTGCGATTTGACGAAGCGACCAACCTGCCCTTCTCAGCCCGATCACCATACCCCTCGTAAAGTCGTCTGTCTGCTGGAAATGCCTCCGTTGACGGCGGCCTGGCATTCTTAGCTATACACGTGTCCTGTGGCACACGACAACACGTTCTACAATGACTGTCGGCTGAGAAATCACGGTACGAAGTGGGCCATTCGCCAACGCCGTGTCCCATTTATCGTTCGCTACGTGCGCAGCACAGCGGCGCATTTCACATCATGAGCATACCTCAGTGACGTCAGTCTACCCTGCAATTGGCATAAAGTTCTGACCACTCCTTCTTGGTGTTGCATTTGCTCTGTCAGTCAGTGTACATATGGTTATTTCTTGGGTTAGTAATGCTGAGTATGCGCGGCCTTTTCTCCCTCAAATTAACGCGAGTAAAAACAATTCCTCGCTGTGAGAGACCGCCCTCCTGCGTAGGTCCAGCAGCGCATCGTGCCGCAGCACAGTACAACTCGCGCCCTTGATAATAATCTTATAGTAAAATATTTCCCTTGTTAACATTTAAGATTAAAATTCCCGAATTTAATGGAACCCGGTGGGGGGCGCGCGCCTTAGCGCCTCCCAAACGAGTCGCCACTGAGTAGTTGGTATGTGCGAGTGAAACGAGTGTTGTGATCTTTAAGTATTTATCCAGCCATATAATGTACTCTAGAGAACATTTAACATGAATGAAATATAGCTGTAAATAATAACTACAGTACCGTATAAACTGCTATTAAGAAATGTTGTAATGATGGCAACCTGGACACAAATCGTTGGTTTGAAGTGATAGGCCAGCGAAATTAACCAATTATGGTTAAAATTCCTGACCTTGCCGGAAATCGAACCCGGGACCCCTGTGACCAAAGGCCAGCACGCTAACCATTTAGCCATGGAGCCGGACACATGAAAAGGAAATTTTCATAAACATCAATACCGGTACCACTATTTCCTGTTACTTTTCCTGCTTGTTTTGAAGGACAATTCTCTTTCTTTGGGAGGTTTCCTATTATATGTCAAAGACTTGGGTGGATTAGGAACGTTGAAGATTGTTGGAATGAATTCCACTAGAGTAGTTTCCGTCCATCTCTTTAGTTCAAATTGCGATTCTTCAAAACGATACTAAATAAAATACATAATAAGACCTATAAATATAAAACATCGTTCATATAAACATATTATTATTCAGGAATAAGACGAATGTATAACTCACTAACCGCGCTCAAGACGGAATTATCTGTAGATTGCCATTTGTCACGCCTACAATTTTGTACCCACTGAGCTCTCCTTTGCTTATCTCTCGGGAAGCGAAACACACTAATTCCGTCAGCTGTGTTATTTTGACAATTTGGTGGGACACAGTATCCCATTTTTCCTTCAAAATACAAGTAATAACTCCATTCATTACATCGGGCACGCCCACATAACGATATTTAAGACCCAATATGGCCGCCGCCGCAAAGGATTGTGGTAGCGCGACCAGACCTCCCTAGACAGACCTTGTAACTTCCATGCTGCTAAGGGCGGGGGGGGGGGGAAGTGTACGTATACTCCACACGGCTTTACTTCTAAATTGACGTTTTGGCCGATGTTGGCTCTGCCTGGTGGTTATGCGCTGAAACATAGACTTCCAACCCACCGCCGCCTCAATCCTATATACAGCCTGCTCTATGCTATGCGGTTAACATGCTTCTCAGCGTGAGGTCTTAGTGTCACGAACCTCCGCTAGGGGCGCCAGCTAACGCACTCAAATTATCTCCGTACCCACGTTATTGTGCGTTTGCATCGAACATTTATGTGTGTGTCTCTGGTTGTAAAATGATTAAGTGTTGTGTTCCTCTCTGTATATCAAAGCAGGAAATCCAAATTCTTCAGGTGTGAGGATTCCTGTTATCCCCCCAAAGTAAAGAACTTTGGAAAATTGGCTTAACGCTATATCAAGGCAAGGATCAGCCAAGGGTAATCAAAGGATTCCATCCGATTATTCTCGTGTTTGTAGCCTGAATTTTAGAGATGGAGATAAAATATACAACTAAAAGAAAAATATATTGAAGCCATAGAGCGTGCCTAGTCGGTCTTCGAATTATCCCCATTACCTTCAAACCAGAAAAATAGCTCCACTAGAGACCAGGCAGTGACAAGATATTTCTTCGGAAGAAATCTGTGATGAAACAAGCTCTTCAACCGCAGGAAATTCATTGGATGACAAGTACGAAATTCATTTGAACAACGATGTATCAATCCAAGCCAATATTCCAACGAGTAAGAATGACAGCAGTGATCAGAAAATCAGACATTAGAGGCTCCGATCAAGAATACTGCGATAAGAGCTGATGACTAACCATAATGAAGTTAAAAGACTACAGAGACAATTCGAAGACTACCCAGAAATTGATCGTCTGAATAAAGTAAAGGAAGGAGCCAAATATAAAGAAAAAACGACCGTTTAAAAAAAATCAAATCCACGATTTTCGCAAGACAAAATCCGGGCAGTCAGAACAAATCACGCGGTACTATGTGGCGTGGGGAATAGTATCCCAAGCGGTTACGAATATGGCAGGACTCCTGGTCTAGTGTCAGCTCCGACACAAAGTATTCTGGACAGGTAGCCTAAATGGAAAATGTTGATAGTGTTTGTCGGTATTTCCCAATTAATGAAGGAAAGACTTAGAGCTGAATGTAAAACTCTCAGACCAACAGAGAGGAGTGTAACAGTGATCGCCGATTAAATGGCTAATTAGGTAAAGCTCCTCTACGACCGAACCAGTGACAAGTTCGTTTGCGTGGTCAATGCTGAAGGCGTATGCGGCACAGATACTGTAAAATCTGCTGCTCTCGCGAATAAACTGTTGTGTTTTCTTGTAATCCGACTTTCAAAGAAGTTCTCTAGTCCTGCTGCCTACTTCCTCGTTAAAGGATTAGGGTCTCCGATCTATCCCTTTTAGTTCAGAAATGATTATTGTAATGCCTTTCGGCAAAACAATCCAGATTGTGTGCATTTCTATTCAACAGCAGATAAAACACTTATGGTTGAATGATGATTTCATCGAGTACGTTAAAATAATTCGGTTGGAATTAAAACGTGAAAAACTGAAGTGTCTGACTAATGAGAAGGCAGATGCTGTCTCACTAATTGTGAAATCTATAGTGGAATGTGTGTCTTATCTGTTAAAACATCTGTTATTTTATGTTCTCACTAGACAATTTTCTGGAGACGCAATAGAAGCTGTATTTACTGTAGATCAGTGAGATTGGGTGGTGGATTTAATGACATAACGAACGTACACACTGCATTATGTGCTATAAAACTTATCCTGAAATCTGGTCATGAACAAAGGGTCAGCGAAATAGCGGTAGAAACTTTTTTTGCGTCCACTGCTGGTAAATAACAGTAAGAAAAGGACTAAAAAGGTGTTCCGTTACTCATGTCGAAAAAATTCTGAAAATTGTATGTACCATGCAGCATGGGATGATCTTAATATATCTACTGTAAATGGTAAGATTTTATATATTTTACGTTTCTATATCTTAAGCCAAGCTCAAATGTGAAATGAGATTTCCTGCATGTGCATTATCTTCTCAATTAGTAACATGTTAAGGATTATTTTTCATTTTATATTGGTATTACGGACCAACTCTCATTTAACCAACATGTGCTCTGGGTGCGGTAAGTGCTGCCATCTGCAATGTCGGTGTAAACGAAATTCTTGCGGCACAGAGTAGGCAGTACATAGAGATTGAGACGGCGGGGATCCAACCAATCCCAAACTGCCATTCATATCGACTTATATTGGCAGAGTGCGATCTCGAAACCTAGTTGCTAACTCTAATATTTACATTCACCACGTGGTTAACCTACACGTCTCTGGACGATAACACATGAGTACAACCACACCTTTCAAGAAGAAGAAGGAAAACCTACACGCCCAGCGTGTATGGTATTCAATACGGTTAGCGATCTTTTGCATTTTTCTTCAGTATTGAGTGTTTTTCATATTAGTATTTTATCTCTCTAGTATAGCGTAGTTTACAGATTAGCATACGTAAGTTAGCACAAGGTTTAGAAGTTTAGTGTATAAAAATTGCTGTAGTTTTATTTACGTCCATGTATTGGTTAGTGTAGGTACTTAGTTTGTGCGTGTTTAGCATATATCAATGTAGTTCGGGAAAGACAAGCGGCAAGAAAGTGATTCTGAGATCAGTGGAGTGTTCCCTTAGTAGGCCATAACCTCCTTCCTGTGTCAGCCATTAGCGGTGAGTGATGTGTTATTTCCTCATTATCCTTTATTCTTAAAAATGCATTCTCTTATCAGTGTCGGACGTTGTTAGTAAGTGAATTTGTTTTCAATCCCGAATCATTGGATTTTCTGAATACGGCATTACATTTTACGAGGGCTGTTTACCGCGGTCGTATTGCATCAGCTGTTCTCGCGGCAGCAGCGCGCTGGCAACAGAGGTAAGGTGATGCTCATTTGTTTTGCGAAACGTCAGTTTAGAAGTAAAGCCGTACGGAGTATACAAACAGACACCATCATGACATACGCCTTAAACATTATCTGGGAACACCTGTCGATGGATAACCTAGCTGCACTAGAAAGAGTGACGGCCATGTTTCTTTTTAAAAAATCTCTGCCTGGCAAAAAACGCTTCTTCAACGCTAACATATGAGCTCACAAGACAACCGTTCTATATAGAATAGCGATTAAAATTATTATTGCCTTCTACGACACAATACCAGGCTTTACATCAAGAAATGCAGGAAAAAAGAGAGTATATGGATAGATTTTTAGTAAACAGACGGCATGATGACGTTATAATGGACGAATTCTAACTACGAACTGTGATATACCAAAACGCGCTTCTTATTAAATGTTCATAAACCATTGAAAAGGGCAGGCAGAACAATATGACAACGACAGGCATATCAAGACGGGTTATCTGACCTATTTATAAGGAATGCTGTAGAGCAACACGGTTTCTCTAGTAGTTTATTATTTTTTTTGGATTTTATTTGGGCGTTGACACACAACGTACACACCCACTGAGACAAACCCACCACCTCCTACTGACGATGATTTGGTAGCCAGAATCCTCGACAGTATCGGCCAACCCGATACCATGAGAAATTTAACCTTTTGAACTAGTGAGACCTTTTCGTGATATTTCTAGGCAAAGACTGCATTAATGTTCGAAGTTTGTGGAACGGAACTGAACAGGATATATGAAAATAATACCCTTAGGTCTCCGGTACAGTACCGAAGAATACCTACGGTGTCGAACTCTCCTATGTTCATGATCAGGAGATTTTCACTCTTATCGAGCGCGTCATAAAATTTAGTTGCTGTTCTGCTCATCCTGTTATGAATGGTATCAAGCTGGAATATTTCATGCAAGTCGTCGTTCAGTTCGTTCCACTGAGCTCCTGTTATGCGGCGCAGTCCACGAATCTGGATACACTGCACCTTTTAAGGCCCCGTTCACAATGCAGACGTAACCGTAAACTTAACGAAGTAACGTAACCGTAAAATTGACGTAAAATTTCTGGTATTCACAATGAAGGAATGTAACATGAACGTAAAGAGCACACAGCAGCCAATCAAAACACTGCCATGATAGTTAGCACGGAAGTCGGGTTTTGAGCTATCTCACAGTTTTATATTTTAATGCCTCGATGAAATCAAACAACGTGGTAACGGAATTCATATTCCTCCAAACATCTCTTGCTTTGCTCCTGAGAAATATGTAAGTTACATGAAGAGGCGAAGTAAACAATGGTGCAGAAAATGGGTCCATCCCTTTAATCAGAGCATCTCAGGGCGAATTTGGTGGTCTACTGCAAGAAATGATCCACATCAGTTCGTTTTGTACATTCGAATGAAACCTGAACTCTTTGACACTACCTTACGATTTGTGTCCCCTTTTCTAATAAAAAGAAGTGTAAGGTCTCCTTTGCCGACATTTATGCGCCTAGCTATGAGATGTTTAGGTACGATGTCGTTTTCGTGAACTAGAAATTTCTCTATATATATAAAATAAGAGTTTTGTCTGTACATTGCTCAGAATTTGAAAAGAATGGTATTTCTGTATCGTTTATGTCCGCAGTAACAAAGAAATGCACTTTTTACTTTTCCGTAATGTCTGTCTGTCTGTCTGTCTGTCTGTCTGTCTGTCTGTCTGTCTGTACACGCATCACGAGAAAACGGCTGAATATAATTTAATGAAAATCAGTATGCAAAGTCGGGGAATAAGTCGCTACAATCCAGGATATAAATAATTTTATTCACGCTGAGGAAAATGGTAGTTTAAGGGAAGGCCTAAAATTTAATTCTCAAATATTTATGTTATTAGTGGTCCTATCTTAATGAAAATCGGCATGAAAAGTCGGGAAATAAGTCGCTATAATGTAGGCCATAAATTATTTTATTCAAGCTGAGTGAAATGGTAGTTTAGGGGAAGGCCTAAAATGTAATTCTCAAATATTTGTTATTAGAGGACATTTTGATAAATACTACGTAACTAAAGCTATATAGTATCAAATTTCCGATCATTTATGTCTTAAGGCCTAAAATTTAATTCTCAAATATTTATGTTATTAGTGGTCATATCTTAATGAAAATCGGCATGAAAAGTCGGGAAATAAGTCGCTATAATCTAGGCCATAAATGATTTTATTCAAGCTGAGTGAAATGGTAGTTTAGGGGAAGGCCTAAAATGTAATTCTCAAATATTTGTTATTAGAGGACATTTTGATAAATACTACGCAACTAAAGCTATATAGTATCAAATTTCCGATCATTTATGTCTTATACATTTTTACCGTACCGGCTATGATCACAAAGATATTCGTGAATTTAGATTTTTGTTACTAAGTCCATACCCGCACCAAGTCACGAGAAAATGGGTAAACAGAATTTAATGAAAATCGGTATGTAAAGTCGGAGAATAAGGAACTACAGACTATGCTATAAATAAATTTATAAATCACAGAGTCGAAAGAAAACTACATGTGAAGGACTAAAATATAGAAACCTCATAAAATTGATGAACAATAACATTACATTGACCATTGTTGTGATGTGCTATGTGTCTTCTGTTGCCACTCATCTCCGGTAGATAGGATTACTGCTGCGTACCGAGTATTTTTTATTTGCTTTACGTCTCACCGACACAGATATGTCTTATGGTGGCGATGGGATAGGAAAGGGCTAGGAGTGTGAAGGAAGCGGCCTTAACCTTAATTATGGTACAGCCCGAGCATTTGCCTGGTGTGAAAGTGGGAAACCATGGAATACCATCTTCAGCGCTGCTGACAGTGGGGTTGGAATCCACTATCTCCCGGATACAAACTCACAGCTGTGCACCCCTAACCACACGGCCAACTCACTCGGTCGTACAGAGTGTAACAGCGTGCCTGAATATTGACGGGAAGTAGCTGGGGAGTTAGATACCTTTCTTCTTTAGCATGCCATTCCTCTGGTTCATAAATTTTCTGATACTACTGGTACGTAATACAACACACTGGTTCATCATAGCATTCGAGCTATTCAATCCCTACTCTGAGGCACTGATTGGAATGAGCAGTGTGCATATTTAACGGGATAATGGCAGAGGAGTATTCACGGCAGTCTGCGGCCTGGTCATTCCACTTCTAGAACTTTGCACCATAGTACTGTTCGTTAAAAGTGATAAAATGTGCGGTTTTTCATTTGATCGAGTATTTTATATGATGACATTGCTTTTACTGGCTACATTCGTACTGTCGTTTCTGTAATGACCTATATTGACTTCAGTTAGAAAAAGCACAAAGTCAGTCTTTCTGAGAATCCCGTAGCGAAGCACGGGTACATCAGCTAGTCTGTTATAATGTTAAGAAACATACAGACACACTGTTTTATCTGCGACGGGATTGTCACTCGCTAGGTCGCCAGCGCTGAGAGCATGTCTCCCGCCATTTACTGTCAGATTTCATTGTTACAACATATTTCTTCTCTTTCGGTGCAGTGTCTATAGTTAGTCTTGGCTGGTTCTTAAACTGAAACTTAAAATTAACCGCAAGAGCTTGTAGTTTGTAATCTCTTAATTTTACGGACTCGCAGTTAAGTTTCGGTCGGCGCATTCCGAATGGTTCCATCAGATAACATGGCTGCAAACTTCTAAGTAAACGGTAATTTTAAGTTTACGGTACGTTACGTGTTACGTTTGCATTGTGAAAGGGGATTAACAGGAGTGCTTAGCTGCAGTACCTCAAATAAGTCCGGCGTACTCGAGCAAGGGTCTGATTGTCAACTTATATAGCAGAAGCCGGTTTTCTACGGCGAGCACATCGGCATTAATTGAAATAGGCGCGCATTTGCCTGCTCAGTCATGCAATTGAACCGGTTATTTAAGAAAGCACACATGTTCACTACTACTAGTTCCAAGAAAAATGAAAAAACCTGCCAAATCTTCTGTTTGGAATTTGTGTCTGGTTTTTATGCCAAATGTTTATCAGATGTATTGTAATAATTCTGGTCATTTTTGAAAAAAATAAGTTTTCAAAAACTAAATGTTAATGGACTCTTAATACCAAAAAACATAACAAAATGAGGTTATCTAATGCAGTGGTATTCAAACTTTTTGGTTATCAAACCCCCCAAATTCCAGTCGTTTTACCTTCGTATCCCGGAAGTACGAGAATATTGCGATTATGCCATATATAACAAATTAATCTTACTGGATACCGGTACCAAATAATAATGCTTGGAGGTATCGGAGACACCTGCAAGGTGTCGGAGACTCCACGAAAGATCAAACATAGAGCCAATAATTTCTTTGCTACCTTTAATGCCAGTTCTCCCCAGAAGGTTGGAAAACTGAAACAGCTCACAGATATTTTATCGGAACAGCAAATTTTGATTGCAGCAATTCAGGAAACGAGATTTACATATGATTGGAGCGGAAGGTTTTAGGTTATATTCAAATTCGTAAAGGACCTAATAAAGTAGAATTTATTGGATTACCTCAGCTTTGAATCTGAAGGTTATAGGATCTTCAAGGATAAACCTGGTAAACGTGCCATACAAACTGTCCCCCACCTCGGCACAGGATTTGTAGTCAACAAAATGATTCTGGGCTCAATAACAAATTTCACCTCTGTGAATAGCAGAGTCTCGACTCTGTCCTTTCGAAGCACAAACAAAATGTATACTATTGTGAACGTTCATGCGCCGATCAATCAAGCGAACAAGAGAGACCCAGAGGGAACTGATAGATTCTGGGAAGAACTTGAGGAGATTTTATCCAAGATTCCAGACAAACGTACCATAATCGTGCTTGGAGATTTCAATGCCCTGGTAGACAAAGAGATGGTGGTGGTGGTGATTATTGTTTTAAGAGGAAGTACAACTAGGCAACCATCCTCTATATAACACTAATCAAAGAGAAAAATGGAAGGGGTCCGACACTTCGAAAAATGAAGTTATCGGCCAAAGAAAGACAAGGGCCACGAAAGGCGTGAAAATGAAAGACTCCCTAGCCCTCGCAAACCTAATAGCGTCGGGGTCGGAAAATAACAAGTGTTGACCAAGGGAGGTCAGATAGGATAGATAAAAGTGAGGAGCCTGGCACAAGTAAGTGGAAGTAATGCCAGGACTCAGCTAAGGGCCCCGTGGTCGCCAACCCACGCTCCAAAGTTCAGAGCCCCTGGGGCCCCTTTTAGTCGCCTCTTACGACAGGCAGGGGATACCGTGGGTGTTATTCTACCGCCGCCACCCACAGGGGGATAGGCAAAGAGAGAAAGTTCCGAAACATCGTTGGAAACTATCCTGCTCACCAGAGAACAAATCGTAATGGAGAAAGGCTAATAGAGCTGTGTAAGGCAATTAACCTCGTAATGAAGTCTACTGCTTTTAAACACCTGCCCAAGTAACAGAAGACTTGGAAATCCCCAAATCACCACCTTGGTGAATTCCAGATTGATCATGTCGCGATCGTACGGAAGGCTCAAAGAGAAATTCAGAATGTGAAAGTTCTAAGACAAGCACAACTGGATTCAGATCACTATCTATCCAAGATAAAAATCAAACTGCTCCCGAGAAACACAAGGAGAGTTCGAGCCAAAAGGATCGAAATATTTGATAGAGAAAAACTAGGATCTAACCATGAGTTCACTCAGAAACTACAATCGGTGGATGCAGAGAACTGGGAACAACTGCACGAGGCCCTGGTCAAAACAGCTAAAGAGACGGTTCAGCTTACTAAGCCCAGGAAGCATGCTTGGTGGAACAGTGAATGCGATGCAGCGATAAGGCAAAGACAGTTCGCCTGGCAGAAATGGAACTCGCTAAAGAACCAAGTCAACTGGACAAACTTCTTGAATGAGAGAAAGTGTGCAGGAAAAACCATCCGCAGCATTAAACGTGCTTTTGATAAACACCAGCTGGCTCAAATTGAGCAGGATTTCAAGAAGAACAATACACGCGACTTTTATAAAACATTTAAAACCACCTTGAGGAAATACGACCCACCGAGCCTACAGTTCAGAGATTCCAATGGAAAACTAGCCCATAACGACAAGGAAAACTGCCGGATCCTTGCAAAATACTTCGAATCCCTTCTTAACTGCGAGGCCCCAATGTCCAGATTCATATTCGAAGATAAAACACAAGTCCACCGAGATTCAGCTCCACCTACGAAAGAGGAAGTCAGACAGATTATCCAATCCTTGAAGAATAATAAAGCACTGGGTGAGGATTCGATAATAGCTGAATTGCGGAAGTTTGCTAGTGACAATGCAGTGAAGAAATTAACGGACATCATACATGAAATCTGGAATACTGAAAGACTTCCAAGTGACTGGACATCTGCCCCAATGCACCCACTTCATAAGAAAGGCGATAAGTCGGATGTTAACGACTATCGCGGCATCCCCCTCCTACTTATAACCTACAAAATTCTCTCGAAAGCTCTTCAAATCAGGGCAGTAGAACAGCTAGATCCAGAGCTGGGTGATTACCAAGGAGGTTTCAGGAAAGGACGGTCATGTGTGGAGCAGATCTGTCCTTTCATATCTTAAACTAAGGATCAAGCCTTTTGTAGTACCGGTAACGTTCATCGACTTTAAGAAGGCCTATGATTCAATTGATAGAACTACCCTACTTCAGATCTTAAAGGAATTTGGATTGGACGGTAAAACAAGAGTGATCATCCAACAGACTCTCACCAACACCATCTCAAAAGTGAAGTTCAGAGGAGAGCCTTCAGATGCCTCTGAAATACGGACAGGAGTTAGGCAGGGAGATGGTCTCTCACCTCTGTTGTTCAACTGCGTTCTTGAGAAAGTGATCCGTGAATGGCACAAAGAAATGAGTTATGAAGGTGTCGAAAACGGAGTCAGACTAGGCCACAAGAACAAGAACCTTTCAATTGAGTGTGTAGCATTTGCAGACGATCTCGCGGTTTTCGCTGATTCCTTGGATGTGGCCACGAAGCAAATCAACCAGCTTCAAACACAAGCTGCAAAGGCGGGCCTCAAAATCTCTTTTGAGAAAACGAAATTCATTACAAACATCAAACTGGCGCCAAGTGAGCTAGAAGGGACTCACGGAAAAGTCAAGCGAGTTGAAAAATTTAAGTATCTTGGTGAATGGATAGAACCTAACATGTCCGAAAAAGAAGCCTTTGCTTCACGCATGAATAAAATGGAAATGGCTTACCATCTGACTAAAAATGTCTATAACAAAAGATCTATATCTCTGAATGCAAAAATCAAACACTATTGCACTGTCATCCGGCCAGAGGCTCTATATGCAGCGGAATGTCTCGCCATGAACAAAAAAAGCATGATGGAGAAATTGGAGGCCAAGGAAAGAAAGATTTTGAGAAAAATCTTAGGTCCAGTCAAAGACAATGGCGAATTTAGGAGACGGCACAACCAGGAGTTGTACTCGCATGTGGAGAAAATAACTGATGTGATGCGAAAAAGGAGGATTACTTTTTATGGACACATTGCCCGAATGAATTCAACACGGTTAACCAACGGCATTTTCACTTTCCTCCAAGAGAAGAAGGCAAAGGGGGCATGGTTCAGTGAGGTACAGAAAGATCTGCAGGAGATTGGGATCTCATTTGAAGATATCCAGGAGCGTGTCCCACTTAAGAAAAAACTCCAAGAACATCAGAGTTTCCAACCAAAGCCGAAGATGTAAACTGGAAAGGCATGGACGAAGCGAAAGGAGCAACACCGTATGCGAATGAAGGAATATTGGACCAACATTAAAGCTCAAGGAAAACAGTTGAAATGACGTGGTCCTTAGTTGGCCGAAACGAAATAATAATAATAATAATAATAATAATAATAATAATAATAATAATAATAATAATAATAATAATAATAATAATAATAATAATAATAATAATAATAATAATCATTACCGAGTTCGTTAACTGCAGTCGCTTAAGTGCGGCCAGTATTCAGTATTCGGGAGATAGTGGATTCGAACCCCATTATCGGCAACTCTGAAAATGGTTTTCCGTGGTTTCCCATTTTCACACCAGGCAACTACTGGGTCTGTACCTTAATTAAGACCACCGCCGCTTCCTTCTCACTCCTAGCCCTTTCCTGTCCCATCGTCGCCATAAGACCTATCTGTGTTGGTGCGACGTAAAGCAACTTGTAGAAACAGTAAAACATCATCATCATCCGCAGATTTTCCCGCTTGCTCAGGGTCTGTGCACGCACTGGGGCATTAAAGTTTTTTTTTTCGGGGGGCCCCCGAAGCCCGCTCCCCCCGCGTGACCAACGACTCAATCTACATGGCCTCCGACATGCTATTATTTCTAAGAAGAAGGAAGAGATAGCAGGGAAGAGTGGGAAGTGATACAAGGAGTATCTGCCTGTTTCCATGTCAAACACGCTACCAGGCGATATTGTATTAGGTATATGGTGTTGAAGTTTGGTATTGAAGGGTCAGGGAAAAACCACATAGGCAGAAAGAAGAAAGAGCCTACATGTAAAACCTGACATCTTTTGATAGCACATGCAAGGATGTGGGCTGGAAAAAGACCAGAGGTTATGTTAGTTAGGAACAGGTAACATGCACAAAACATAAACCAATTCCTCGCCATTCCATCGTCTGGGGATCAGTCCGTCTGGGCACTGCTGTGACTAGCACGGTCCTTGCCGGCTGCGGAGCCATGCGTTGAGTACCACTAGGGCCTGTCGCACGACTCCACCTCCTTGGAGTACCTCGTACCCAGTCTCCGATCCCGGAGAGTGAGGCCAAGCCCGCCGAGGCGGGGGCCTCCTGGAAGGGGGTGGGTCATGGCGCCGATCCTCCTTCCTCTCTGCCCGCGCCATGGCCCGGTAGATAGGGCAACTGCGATGGGTGGTGATCACCACCACAACGGTTGCACCTCACCTCGAGCCCACAGCTGACCTGACGATGGCCCCACCTCAGGCAGCGGAAACACTGCAAGAGCTGCTGAGGGGGACGTTTTACTCTCACCTGACTGCCGCTACCCGCTGAGGTCCTCTCCTGATTGGCTCCTCGGTTGACTGCTGTCCTGGGAGCAGTCCTGGGTTGCGGCTTGGCGGTCCTCTCCTGGTGAGCCAGCGACGCCTTCTGCTTCCTGGTGCGGCGTCGCCTTCTTCTTCTTCCCGGGGGTTGCTTCTTGGCGGGGGAAGAGGCCTCGTCCTGGTGGCCCTCCTCCCGGCCTGGTGACCCCAGGGTAGCTGATGGCTCCGCTGCGTCGCCGTCTTCTTCCTTCTCCTGGCTGGCGGCGGCGGCGTCGTCGTCGGTGCTAACGCCTGAGTGCATTCCCTGTCCTGTGGGGCGCACATCGAGGTCTGCAGCTCGACAGACGTGCTGTCAGGCTGGGCCTGGACAGCAGCCTCGGAACGCCAGGGGGCGTCCTCCTCCACTGAAGTCGCACAGTTGCGGCGCCAGGGGGCGTCATGCCCCACCTCCGTGATGGCGTCGCTGGTCACCGGCTGGGTGGCCAGGACTAGGTCGGTATTAACCGCCCTATTCCTTAGCCTCCTCGGCGTCTCCCTGGTCTCCGTCGCGGCCCTGACTGCGCCGGTGTTCATCCCTGGCACGCCGTCCCTCCCTGGTAGACGGATGACCTGGAACAGAGTAGAAAGCTCCTTCTCTGCGTCGCGCATCCGCTCCTGGTCGTGATGCCTGATAATGAGGCCTCCTGGTAGGAAGCTCTCGATGGCCATGGTTGTCGAGATGATCCTGCCTCCTCGGCGAGGGCGCCGCATTCTGTCCAGGACGAGGCCCCGTTCAGAAGTTACAGGGCGCCCCGGCCTGTAGTATACGAGCAGCGCCTTGTACTCCGGATCGGTGTGGCCTTCGGAGAAGAAAAAGCCATCAGGGGGGTCGCACCCGTCCCTGTACGGCTCCGTCTCCACCTCGATATCCGGCTCCCCCTGCTGCGGCTCCGGCTCGGGTGCAGGCGACTCGAAGTCCTCCGCTGCCCAGCAGTAGTCCGACGATCGCCACACGTCCGTCTTCTTCATCCTGGTCCTCCTGAAAGAGGATAAGAATAAGCGAGCACTGAGAAGTGCTCAGCTCAGACAAAAGCTCTTTCGAAGTCGTACTAATAAGTACAGCTGCCTGGTTAGCACTTGAAAGTACTGAGCGCCTGGCAAGGAGAGAGAAAGTGGAGCGACAGGCACGTACGACCTCTCGCTACGACAGTCAGCTGCTCGGACGGGTATTTAAGGTCGCATGCCCTTCCTTACACCACAGGATTTTCCACTGAAAATCCCACCCCAGCAACACCAGGAATCAAACCATGGTCGCCAGGATGACAGGCATGCACTAAGCCGCTACATCACCCTGTTCTCCAACAATAACAATAATGTATATAATCATTGCTGGGCAAGGGAAAGCTCGTAACTCCTTCGGAGTAAAGTTTAAAGAATGAGAAACAAAAAGCTAGTTATCACTTTTGTTGACTTCAAGAAAGCACATGACAGTATTCATCGCGAGTCATTACTTAAAATCCTTAAAGAATTTGGGTTACACCAGAAACTCATTAATCTTGTTGGTGTTACCCTCAAGAACACTAGAGCAAAAGTCAAATTCCGAGGAGAGTTGTTTGAATCATTTGAAATCCGGACTGGACTTCGACAGGGGGATGGTCTCTCACCAATACTGTTTAACTGTGCATTGGAGAAAGTCATGCGAGAATGGTCTAAAAAATGTCAGCCAAATATCAAGATTGGCAAAAATATCAAGCTCAATTGTCTAGCATTTGCAGATGACCTGCGCTACTTGCAAGTAGTGTGGAAGAGGCTAAACTCCAAACTGAAGAATTAGAACAAATAGCAGCAAAAATTGGATTACAAATCTCCTTTGAAAAGACGGAAATGATGCCATCCTTCAAAGTGGAAACATCACCTATCACATTGACTAATAACAAATAAATTAAGATTGTTAATAAATTTAAATATCTTGGAGAGATTATAACTTGGAACTTAAAAGAGAAAATATCAGTTGAAAATAGAATTACCAAATTAAAAGAAGCCCAACAGATTACTTGGCCAACCTACAAGAAGAAATCTCCCTCGATAAATGCAAAATTTAAACACTACAGCTCCGTTATTAAGCCTGAAGCAACCTATGCTAGTGAAACCTTATTCAATTTGAATACAAAATCAACTACAGATAAATTACAGAAAATAGATAGACGAATCATTAGAACAATTCTAAACAAAAAACACCAAGTAGATGGACAATGGCGATTACTACCTAATGAAGTTGTATACCAGGAGACTGAGTCTATAATAGATACAATGCGGAAAAGAAGAGTTGCTATTTTCTGTCACATATTACGACTATCAGAGACTAGGATACTCAAACATTTATTCAACTACTTTTGGAAAAGTAAAACTAAAAACCACTGGTTCAAAGAAGTCCAAGAAGATTTAAATGAGTTAGGCTTGACAATTCAACAAACTGAAAACAGAGAAGAGAAGAGGATCCTGAGAAATAACGACGTGAGACTTAAACTGAAGACCTATACACGCAAACAGCACAACATGACTGACGAAGAATGGGCAGCCAGGTCAGAGAGAATGAAAAATTTCTGGGAACAAAAGAAGAAACATCAACCAAATTTGTAACCGATATTCATAAGACTTGACTGTATATAGATTGGTTTCAGTGCTCCAATGTGGGCGTAAAATAAATAAATAAATAAATAAATAAATAAATAAATAATAATAATAATAATAATAATAATAATAATAATAATAATAATAATCATTGCTGGGCAAGGGAAACCTCGTAACTCCTTCGGAGTAAAGTTTAAAGAATGAGAAACAAAAAGCTAGTTATCACTTTTGTTGACTTCAAGAAAGCACATGACAGTATTCATCGCGAGTCATTATTATTATTTTTATTATTATTATTATTATTATTATTATTATTATTATTATTATTATTATTATTATTATTATTATTGTACTGGAGGTACACCCTCCCTATGCATTTAAAATAAGCGATTTTTAGAAGGCCATCTATAACATGAACATTGAAACTCATTTCGGAAGAAGTTTGAACATTTATCAACAGATGTCTCCACTATCAACTTATGTGTGCCCTCTGGGGTGAGGATGAACAATTAATTTTCAAAGTAATTTTGTGTGTCAAGGTTTCTTAAATTGAATTGTTTATAGATTGTTTTTAGTGTTCTAAGATTTTTTTAGTGATATTTGTTTGTGGCGTTGACCTCTATAGATCTTTTGCCACTACTGATATGATATGAACCCGCGTGTAAGTGGAATTGCAGAAGTGTAGAGTGTTGAATGTGAGGAAAGGAATGTTCAGGACGACACAAACACCCGGTCTACAGGCCAGAGATAGAAAGACACTCCAACTTATTCGTCTACTAATGTCATTCCATGCCATCTCTCCGCTAAGAGCTCAGAACATACCACTTAAGTCACAAATTGTCATAAATGTTTATTGCTAAACAAATATTCATGACAATTTCTGACTTAACATGCAATTTATTACGGACCGACTATGAGAATTATTACATGTAACATACCACTTAATCGAGCAGCTAGTCTTCTTTCTCCCAAGTCTTCACAGCACAAATTTTGCAACACTTTTGTAACGCTACTCTTTTGTCAGAAATCACCCAGAACAAATCGAGCTACTTTTCTTTAGATTTTGTCCAGCTCATGAATCAAGCAATCCTGGTGAGGGTCCCATACACTGGAACCATATTCTAGTTGGGATCTTACCAGAGACTTATATGCCCTCTCCTTTACTTCTTCCTTACTACTTCCTTACTAGACCCCGAAACACCCTCATAACCATGTGGAGAGATCGGTACTCTTTATTTACAATCCCATTTATGTAATTACCTCAATGAAGATCTTTCCTTATATTAACACCTAGATACTTACAATGATCCCCAAAAGGAACTTTCACCCCATCAATGCAGTAATTAAAAGTGCGAGGACTTTTCCTATTTGTGAAACTCACAACCTGACTTTTAACCCCGTTTATCATCATACCATTGCCTGCTGTCCATCTCACAACATTATCGAGGTCATTTTGCAGTTGCTCACAATCTTGTAACTTATTTATTTCTCTATACAGAATAACCAAACCAAACCCCAGGACACTACAGCCCTTGAAGGGCCTTGGCCTACCAAGCAACCGCTGCTCAGCCCGAAGGCCTGCAGATTATGAGGTGTCGTGTGGTCAGCACGACGAATCTTCTCGGCCGTTATTCTTGGCTTTCTAGACCGGGGACGTTATCTCACCATCAGATAGCTCCTCAATTCTAATCACGTAGGCTGAGTGGACCTCGAACCAGCCCTCAGGTCCAGGTAAAAATCCCTGAACTGGCCAGAAATCGAACTCGGGGCCTCCGGGTAAGAGGCAGGCCAGCTACCCCTACACCACGGGGCCGGCATATGGAATAACATCATCCGCAAAAAGCCTTATCTCTGATTTCCACTTCTTTACTCATATCATTGATATATATAAGAAAATATAAATGTCCAATAATACTGCCGTGAGGAATTCCCCCCCTAATTATTACGGGGTCAGATAAAGCCTCACCTACTCTAATTCTCTGAGATCTATTTTCTAGAAATATAGCAACTCATTCAGTCACTCTTTTGTCTAGTCCAATTGCACTCATTTTTACCAGTAGCCTTCCATGAACCACCCTATCAAATGCTTTAGACAGGTCAATCGCGATACAGTCCATTTGACCTCCCGAATCCAAAATATCTGCTGTATCTTGCTGGAATCCTACAAGTTGAGCTTCAGTGGAATCACGTTTTGTAAACACAAACTGCCTTCTATCAAACCAGTTATTAATTTCGCAAGCAATGTCTAATATAATCAGAAATAATGCCTTCCCAAAACGTACTGGCCTGTAATTTTCAGCTTTATGTCTATCACCCTTTCCTTTATAAACAGGGGCTACTATAGCAACTCTCCATTCATTTGGTATAGCTCCTTCGTGCAAACAATAATCAGATAAGTACTTCAGATATTTTACTATGTCCCAACCCATTGTCTGTAGTATATCCCCAGAAATCTTGTCAATTTCAGCCGATCTTCTAGTTTTCAACTTTTGTATCTTATTGTGAATGTCATTGTTATCATATGTAAATGTAAATACTTCTTTCGCATTAGTCACCTTCCCTATCTGGACATTATTCTTGTAACCAACATCTTTACATACTGCTGACTTAATACTTCTGCCTTTTGAAGATCCTCACATGCATACTCCCCTTGTTCGTTAATGACTCCTGGAATGTCCTTCTTGGAACCCATTTCTGCCTTAAAGTACCTATACATACCCTACCATTTATTACTAAAATTTGTATGACTGCCAATTATGCTTACCATCATGTTATCTTTAGCTGACTTCTTTGCTAGATTCAATTTCCTAGTAAATTCCTTCAATTTCTTCTTACTTCATCAGTCATTTCTAACTCTATTTCTTTCCAATCTGCACCTCTTTCCTAGTCCCTTTATTTCTCTATTATAGTAAGGTGGGTCTGTTTTCACATTCCTCAACAATTGCTTTAAACCTATCTCAGGGTCTGTTTAAATTTTTATTTACTGTTGTACACCGATCATGGTTACTTTTTAAAAACTCCTCATGCCTGCTTTATCAGCCATATGGTAAACTTTCAAACCAGTCTAAAGAACTTAATCAAACTTTCCATTCAACTTGGTCTTGAGGTGACTATCATTTCGTAAACTTTAAATTTATCTTTTCCTTGTAGTCACCTCCGTAATATAGGCTTAGCCTCTGTAGCTTAGGGCCACGAACCTAAATAGGGTTTTGGGTATTTTTCAAGGAGTGCAAGTGTTCGCCTTCTAACATTTTGATTTTTGGTCAATAACTTTAACTTTTTCTTTTTCACTAGATACTAATATTAAAGTAAATAATTTATAACATTTACTTGGAACTAGCTGGTAAGCGTCATCTTTGGCCAAATATGAGAACCGGCAATTGTAAATATACATATCATCATTAAATCAATGCACATATAAACAAACACTCCTAATAAGGGACTTATGATGCCCCTAAAAGTATCTGGAGGATAAAACTTCAAATAATCACAATAGTAGAAAGAGTGTCTTTGCTCCACACAATTACTCTCTCTCCTATTCTCCAAAATTTACAACTTCAGGCCTCTTCAGGGCACAATCTACATTTTACCAACCAAACAGTATTCACTGTCTTATCTGCTCAACAGTCTGATTTACATTTAAAACGAAATTGTGATTGTTACCGTGGATGGTGGATCAGCAGAGGTGAAAGAAGGTGCCGGGGTGAATGGGTCTAACTACCAAATCAAAGTCAATTTAAAACTGTAACAAGGTTATACTTTTTTCTCTCTTTGTTTCTAAAAAGAACCAACCAGTAACAAGGTAAAAAAAACAAGTCTAGGAAAGACAAGATTGGTGGTATAAACAGAACTTGGGCTTCAAGCCGTCACTTTATACTTCCTGAGCTACACGCTCAACCTAATAACCTTACTTAAGGGCAGAAATCCCCTAATGCCTGGAGCACATGCTCCCAAAATGTCAGTGTCAAGCTTCCCAGAGGCACCTTTACAACACTTGAAAAGAGCTGACACGCTCTCAGTTTTTCAAGCCTCTTAAAGGCAATACCAGACTTTACAATTAATTGCCATCAAGGCACAACTTACAAAAATGACACGGGGGTATCCTGTACCCAACCTACTGGGCCTTATCAGAAAAAGAACAGATTAAGTAAATGGCCCGAAATACCAAAATGAATGGAGGCATGTAATTGCACTCCTAAATACTCATTCTAGAACCTAAAAGGCACTAGGCCGATGAAACAGGAGCTATTCCCAAACTATGGAGGTGACTCTTATAAGAATAAGTTAAGACATTATGGAAAAGGAAAAGACCAGTTACAAATGTAGTAACCTCAAACCAATGTGAAGGGGAGCTCGAGAGGGTACAGCACTCTCTATCCCCGATTTATAATTAAAGATATTTACATAAGCCGGCAGAAAATTACATTACAGAAAAGTAGGTTACATCGTTAAAGTTTTGGACCTATCCCTCGGGTTAAACTGCGGAGCTAGCAAGAAATAAAGATGTTAAACGGCCATTACCTTTCTGAAGACCTGCTGCCTGATGAAAGAGGCACTTCCTGCCACCTACTTCACATACACACACTTAGTTAGATGTTGATCAATGGCCAAGAGACGTGAAAATCCGCAGTTTATAATCCCTTGGGGAAAGTCCGAGACCTTTCATGAATAATCAAGCCACACCCTCCCACTTTTATTGGCGGATACAAGGTTACACACAAAATCGAAGAAGAAATACGTGATTGGTTGGAGATTATTACAGAAATTCTTGATTGGCTAAATTCAAAACTGGCGGAAAGAAAAGATAAATATTGCCAACCCACAAATGAAAGAACGAAATTTAGTAAAGAACAAACTTATGAATACAAAATTTCTTCAATTAAAGTTCCTTCACTTCGCACCAGGGTGCATGATCATAGTTTTTGTAGTGACCTCTCTGAGAGAATGTCCAAATTTGTTGATGAACGGAAAACAAAAACAAGTTGAAATTCACACAGTACTGGCAACTTCATAATCACAAAATTACGGTAGTGTCATCTTCAGAGGAAACGTTTAAATAGGTCTAGTTTCAAGTTCAGTATTTCTCCTGTAGAGGGGTTTTAACTGGCGCAAGATTTAAATGTGTGGCGTAGAGGTGTACCTCCCGGTACAGTGATTATTAGGCAACTTCCCTGTACCAAAATATACATGTAATTTATAAAACTCTTGCACAATGCCATAACACCTCACAATAGTTTGACATAATGTTAGCCGTTTGATCTTCACTACAAAAACAAGATATACAAGATATTTACCTAATTATACCACATAATTTCTCTTTATTTATTTATTTATTTATATCGTAAAAGCCATGGCTCATATAGGTGCAATACATATCTCATATACAGTACATGTAGCAGAATTAAGACATAACACAGAATCTTAAATGTTTTACATGGGAATAAATGGAAAGTGAGTTAAACTCATTACAGAGGTACGATACATTTAATGTATACACGTTACATAGTCAAGATATCTCAGATGTTCGTAGCGTCTTATGTAGATATTTTACAAGTTTCTGCTTAAATACAGTAAATGAAGCAGCCTGTCGAATTTGTTCAGGAAGTGAGTTATACACATGTGCTGAGTAATACCATACAGATTTGTTGCCATATTTAGTTGAGTTAATTAATTCAATGTGAATTTTATTGATACCTCTTGTATTGTATGATTGTATGTCAGAATTTGTCACACATAAAGTATTGGAGTGAGCCAGGTTATTTATCAATTTATAGCCCATCACAGCTGACGTAAAGCCTCAAGTGGAAGAACATTACAGTGTTTGTATAGATAAGCGGTTGGTGTCAATATAGGTAGCTTAAACAGTATTTTTAATGCTCTCTTGTGTAGGATTTCAACAGTCTGATGTAGCAGTCTGAAGTAGCTCTTTACTGCAACATGCCCAAATATGCACCATATAATGTATATGACTTTGAATAAGAGCGTGATATATATTTTTAGTAGAGTCAGGTTTGGTCAGGTGGAGATCAAGCAAAAAATGGAGTTGGAGTTCTTATGGATCATCAAATGAAAGATCATGTCGTAGAAGTAAAATATGTTTCTGTTCAGATTCTTCACATAATGCTGAAATTGGATTATTCCCAGAACATCAACATCATTCAGTGCTATGCACCACAGACTGGTTGTGAAGATGAAGAAAAAGAACATTTTGAAGAAGACATAGAGGAAAGAATAAGAGGAGATGGAACAATTATCATAGGGGATATGAATGCTCAATTAGGAACTGTGAGAGATGCATATGAACGTATTCTAGGAGCACATGGATGGGGTCCACGAAACCCAGAAGGAACTAGACTACTTGATCTCTGCCTGAGGAACAACCTTATAATATGGAACTCATGGTATCAAGAACAAAAAAGCCATAAGGTCACAAGATATGGATGGGATGGAAAAAGTGAATCTCTTATAGATTACTTTTTGATCGAGAAACAACTACAAAATAAACTGTTAGATGTAAAAGTGATTCCTAGTGTCTCTTTGGAAAGTGATCATAGACTCCTCATTGGATACTTAAAGTTTAACAAGTTAAAAGAAGTAATAACCACACAGGTAAAGAAACTCAAGACTGGAAGCTGAAGCACAATGAGAGAATAATAGAGTTCCAAGAAAACATCAAAGCAGTGATACCAAAGACAGATGAAAGAACAGTTGAGGAGAAATGGAAGGATCTGAAAAAATCTAGTAATGATAACGGAGAAGGTTTGTGGGCGAACTAGTGGCACAAGAAGATGGAAGGAAACTCCATGGTGGAATGACAGAACAAGAACTGCTGTCCTGAACAAGAACAACATGTTCAGAAAATATTTCAAGAACCGGACTGATCATAATAAGGAACTATACAGGGTTGCTAAAAAACAAGCAAACAAAGTTGTTACAGAAGAATGAGAGAAGAGGTAGAACAAGTGGAGTGATGAATTGAAAGAGGATGTTAATGGTAATAAGAAAATGTTATATCGGATGATGAAAAATAGAAAAAGAGATAAAGAGCACTCCAAATACCTAAGAGATGATAATGAAAGTCTGATCACTGAAGTTGAGAAGATTAAAGAGACTTGGAGGACTTACTTTGATGAATTGCTAAATGTGAATTGCATGCAGCCTACACAAAAAGACAGTACCGGTACTACCTCCTGCAAGTCTGCCTCTGACAACAGGTTAGAATTAACATGGAGTGATGTAGAATATGCCTGGAAATACATCAAAACTGGAAAATCAGCTGGGGCTGATGAAATAAATGGAGAAATGATCAAGGCTATGGGCATTTCTGGAAAACATTGGATCTACCGACTCTTTCGTAAGATCTGGAAAGAAGGGGACATACCAGTCGATTGGAAAACAGGCATCATAATTCCAATCTTCAAGAAAGGAGATAGAAAGAAATGTTCCAACTACAGAGGCATCACTTTAGCATCTCAAGTTGGTAAACTTTATGAAAGAATTATAGAGCGTAAAATCAGACCCCTTATTGAAGAGAACCTCTTCGAAGAACAGTATGGATTCAGGAAGGGGAGATCAACAACTGATTTAATCTTTACAGACCGTCAGTTAATGGAAAAATACTATGAACACAACCGAGATTTGTGGTTAGCCTTTCTGGATATCAAGAAAGCATTTGATGCAGTGAATAGAGAGAAGGTGTGGGAAACACTGAAGAAAATTGGAATACAGGATGACATGATACACCGGATCAAGAATTTGTATGAAGATACCCAAAGTAAAGTCATAACACCTGTAGGAATGACTGAAACCTTTGATAAAAAATCTAGGTTAAGACAGGGTGGTGTTCTGTCTCCTCTTCTTTTCATCACTGTGATGAACGAGATTCAGAGAAAAGTTAACCAAACCATTGGAGTTAAGAAAATGAAAGTTATATTGTTCGCGGATGATATATGCTTGTGGGGAGACTCTAAAGAAGATCTTCAAGGACAAATAAACTCCTGGACAGTAGCTGCTAAAGAATATGGACTCATCTTCAGCCAAGAGAAAAGTGAGGTTATGGTCATGAAGAGATACGGACAACCAATGGGACACATTGAAATGGAGGGGAAACAGCTACAGATGAACCATCAATTCAAATATCTTGGAAGTGTTATCTCTGATACTGGTTCTATAGACAAGGAAATTTCCCGCAGAATTCAGGCAGGTAGCAACTTTTACAAAATAATTAAAGACATAATATGGAACAAGAAAATACCAACAAAATGTAAGAGGGTCATATATGAAACCTATTACGTACCAATCCTGACCTATGGTTGTGAAACATGGACCATGAGAAACAAAGATGTTAGTAGAATCCAGGCAGCAGAAATGAAATTTGTCCGTAGCATGATCGGCAAAACACGGAGGGACAGAGTCCATAATGAGGAAATCCGCAAGCAGGCTCAAGTTGAAAGACTGCAGGACAAAATAACAGTGCAGCGACTGAGATGGTATGGACATATGCGACGCATGGGTGATAACAGATTACCAAAAAAATATATACGATCTAAAACTTGAAGACAAAAGACCAAGAGGGCGACCAAGACTCAGGTACAAGGACATGGTGAAGATTGACATTCAACAGAGAGGACATACTTTGGAAAGCATTGAAGAAGGAGAGAAGTTCAGCGACCGCAACTGGTGGAGAAGCCTCGTTTGCCGACCCATCGCTTAAGATGGAACGACGTGGGATATGTATGTATGTATGCATGTTAGTAAGTTTGTATTTAAATCTATTAAGAACACCAATTGCTGGTGTAATTTTATTACAAATCGCCTGAACCTGATCACTCCAAGAGAGGAATTCGTCAAGAATTAATCCTAGGAACTTTGTCGCCCTAGCTCTAGGTATTTTGCAGTTATAAATTTTGAGTGTAATATCTAGAGAAAGCCTGCATGCTGGTTTATGAAAGATGATATAATTTGTTTTAGTCAGTTTAATAGTTAGACGATTTATAAGAAGCCAATTCTGAAGTAAAGTAATATCGGACTGCATCATGATTATTTTTTCGAGGTTATCCGGAAAAGTGTCCATGAAAAACATGTTAGTGTGTCAGCAAATAGAGACAATCGTTGGTACAATTTTAGTGATCCTATATTGCCCCCATTATTCCCGAGCTAAGCCCAGCCAGCGAGCGAGAGATCCCGAGGTGGACCGTTCGATCGTTGGCTATCACTTTCTAGAGGCATTTAAGGGAAGTTAAGGGTTGATGACCAAGCAGGATAAACAGAAATGTTAAAACAACACTCTGACATTTATTCACATAAGCAAATAATAAATGAAAATATTCTTGATGATATTCTTTTTACATTGAACTTCCATAATATTTTATTTCTTCCTCGATTTTGAGTGACACGTGTTCTTAATCTCCAGCCTTACTGTGCTGTAATGAAAACCAAAGAAAAATTAGGCCTCTTGCCTTTCCAAATCAAAATACTTGATTGAAAGAATAAAAAAAAATTAACATAGAGGTTCATAAAATAATTAAACAACTGTCTTGCTAACGAGGGTTTTACAATAAATGTGTTCAAAGCTTTACCAATTCAGAGTAGTCTCAACACGTGGTTTTAAGATGAACTCAACTAAATTTATCATTCACAGTATTTAATATTAGTCAATGACACCAACATGAACTTCAGTAGAAAATGAAAATTGATTTCAAAATTCTCAAAATTAATTAATTATTATTCTGATTATTATTATTATTATTAATCTCTCATCATTTAATTAACCTATGCTTCACTGTCACACGATCATGTTCTCATTAATTTTCCACTGCATCATTTACCTAACGATCGTCATTAGCATTCCAGAAATTTATGTTATCCACGTGTGAGCTAATTAAATACATTTTATTTACAAATCGAGTGCCTTCGTAAGATAACGAGATGATCTTTCCTTTTAAATCTTGCTAATGAAAAAGAAAAAAAGTCCTTTTCTAGTCTTCCTCAACTTAAGTTGATCAAATTTTCCCTTAAGGGCATGAAAATTACTTCTTAAGGCAGCACACAATGATGAATGTAATCTGCGTTGCAGCAAGTGCACGACCAGATCAAATTAAATTGGACCAACATGATACAAGAGAAATATACGTATTTACATATACACACACATTCACACTAGGAAACACGTATTTTATGTACATTATTTATATCGAATCCTGTTTTGGCAAGTTTATTCATGATTTTTACGAGTGGTCAGGTCACGTAATATCTAGCAGAAATGATCTGTGTACTGAAATTATTCTTCATTAATGGTGACTAGTGATCGAAGTCATGGGTATCACTTGGTAGAAACACATTTCACATATCGATGTGAGTTCATCTAACTCTTGAAATTATAATGGAAGATTCTAGTAAAATCCATAAGCACTACCATCGCTTGGGCTAAAGGTTGAAACTATCGCGAGCGTGAGCCTTAATCGTATTATTTTTATTCCCTACCTGTGAAATACACTCGCAACACGTACTCCAATAATTATAATCTGTCTTGCGCTCCCAATACACAAGAATAAGTCAAATATCATCATTAAATCATCAATCACTCAATTATACAACAAATATCCCTCAGGATTGGTCATATTCCAGACCCTTCATGAACAGAGCACATTCAATCTCACATATAAGGACTCTACTGTAAATTTATGGCTCACGAGCGTTTAATTCTGTTTTACCCGATCTTTAGTCAATATTATTATTATTTAAGTGATTATTACATCCACTGATCCTCGTGGAATATCATAAAATGAGATGGCTTCATCATAAATACAGCAAGTGATCTTGAAAGACACTAGGTTCGACCCTATTCACTCAAAATGTGCACGTAAATTTCAGTCCAATAACTTTCAACATTACAAGGGAAGTAGATTTATCGCGTGGTCAGTGATTTTTAAATATTAAGCTCCTAAGCATGGGAAATCATTCAAAGACAACCTACATGTCTACTCTAACAGATTCAAAATTTCATTCACACGTACCTAGTCTACCACGACACCTTAAGAAGTGGAAAAATGAAATGTTTCTAACTACAACAATCTAATAGATCTACGACTTAAAGAAGAAAGACCTCTAGTTGTACAAAAGGTGAGACAGATAAATTAAATTAAAAGATACTCAAGAAGTTTTAGATGGAGTTCGGTCCCCGTCGACAGTCAATTATTCCAGCATTTTCCTCCAGTCAGACTCCTTCCAATTACCAGATACGCCTCACATTTTACAGCTCCATGGAGGCTTTATAGCAGGTGTCCCTCGATGAAGTTGTGTTATAGATGGTTGTGGAATTGTTCATCTTGAGGTATTCAGCTTCTAAGACGACTTCTGTAGAATTCCGGGCACAAGCTGCAACTGAGATGACAAGATTAAGTATTTGCACAAGCACACGTCGAACGTTAATAACTCGTCTACACAGTCACACTTAACTTAGTTCTTAATGCATGTTTTACTCCATAGGAATTCGCTAATTATCTCGCTAAATTCTGGCAGAACGGGCGTCGACAGAACTGGAAATCATTTCTCCACGTGGTCGGATAACGTAGCGCTGCACATCCAAGTCTAGAGTTCAGAATAGCAGCACAGCGAAGAATATTCAGGGAGAGAGAGCAATACAGCGAAGGATATTCAGAGAGAGATTTACTCATAACAAGGCCTTTTTATCTTATCGGCCTGGAAGGTGGGATCTTCAACGAGAACGATAATTGGCTGATGGGTCTCATTTAATTAGCTCAGACTATTCCAGATTCAGAATGTGAGTTGCGCGCGTGCGGCGGTAGTCACGTGATTTGCCTCGACCTTGGCACGGTTCGGGCCATGTATCACCCCTCTGAGTGATGAAAAAACTCGTTCTTAGCTCGCCACTACTTCCCCAATGACACACTGCAGTTTCAAGCAGACAATAAAACTTTTAATTTCCACTTGTAGAAAATATGCACAATATCGCCAATTTTAACGGGGACAATATAATTCATAAATATGAGGAAAAGAATGGGATCTAGTACTGAACCTTGAGGTACACCAATATTTATAGGCAATGGGATACTGTTCACATTATTACAGGACACAAATTGTTCTCTGTCTATAAGGTAACTGATAAACCAGTTGAATGCTGTTCCTCTCTAACTCCAGCAGCTTCCAACTTCCTGATTAAAATATCCTGATCCACTGTGACGAAAGCTTTCTTCAAGTCAATGACTAACCCTGCAGCTGTATTTCCTGAGTCTAAATTTTCCTTAAGTTTGATTATTATATCTTCTATTGCATTGTAAGTACTAGAATTTGGTAAAAATTCATACTGATGTCTGTAAAAATAATTATTTTTAAGTAAATAGCTCAGCAATCTCTCTTTAACTATGTATTCTAAAATTTTAGATAAAATAGGTAGTATAGAAATTGGACGATAGTTATTTACGTCAAATTTATCTAAGCCTTTGTATATTGGTACAATTTTTGCGACCTTCAACATTTTGGGGACAGTACCCTCATTAAACTATGTATTTATAAGTTGTGTAGTATAGGGAACTAGGTACGGAGCCAATTTCTTTATAAGGTTGTTACCGGTACTTACACCATAACAGTCATGGCTACTGGTATTTTTCAGTTTTCTGAATGTATTTAATACTTCAATATCGTTGGCAGGTTGAAAAATAGAGAACTACATGGACCTGTACCTAAATTGGGAGTGGTTTTACTTGGAATATTAGCAGCTAGGTTTTGACCAATATTAGTAAAATATTCATTAAATGTTGTATATATCTCTAGTGGATTGGTGATAACCGTATCTTGTACTCTCAAGTGTATTTCTTTATTATCATTATCGCTGTCGGTGGTTAAGATTTCATTTAACACTTTCCAACAGTTTTTTGTAGTATTTAATTTATGTGTAATTCACAACTTATAATAAAAATACATATGCTAATCATTATTACTCCTAGATAGTTGCGAACATGTATGTTACAGGTTTCCCTCCTGAATTTCAACGTCCTCCTTTAAGCAATCACCGGCATTTACTCATTTCTTACAGCTTCTATAGGGTTTCTGATGGAGTTCCAGAGATATCGTTTTCTAAAAATGTTTATAGAGTAAAACACTTTCCAATTTTAAAAAGGTGCCAGACGTATGGTTAAAATTAGGCTAAAATATGTTCAGCTCTGTTGGGTGTGTTGCCTTATGTTAAAATCAAATCATGTTGTCCTGTGACGTCCATAAACTTTGAGTGACATTGGGTTCAAGGTAGTGGCTCCTTTCCCAATGAAGATCTATGTACATACATGAAGACAAAATCTTTTACTTATTCAATTTTACAAGCAAACCATATCATTTAATCTCCAGGAACAGCAGCTAAGTGTACAACTGCGTAAATAAGACTTGAACACGGGAGTCAGCCAACAAGCAAGACACGAACGTTCATGTGCATGAAGTGCTCCCATATATTGTATTCATCTTGTACATATATATAAAAGTTAGTTTTAAGTGAGATATGTTTTATCAACTAATTTTAAGATCTTAAACATACTATTTTAGACACACAATGCATTGTTGTACATAGTGACATATATGCCAGTTCACGTTATGACATGCCCCATTTGGATGTGACCTAATGTTTATTATCGTATGACATTCCTTTGACAATACTATCTTAATCATAGCTTCATCACATAGATATGTATGCATGGTTCAGCTGAGGATGACCTTATGTAAAGGGTCAAAACTGGTCCTGTAGCATAATAAGTGCAATAAACAAGTATTGATAGATGGAAACCTTTCCTATTTCTAATTGTGTAGTTCGTCAATACGGAAATGAAGATTATAGATTACGATACATACCACTTAGTTGAGCAGCTCGTCTCCTTACTCCCAAGTCTTCCCAGCCCAAACTTTGCAACCTTTTCGTAACGTTACTCCTTTGCTGGAAATCGCCCAGAACAAATCGAGCTGCTTTTCTTTGGATTTTTTCCAGTTCCTGAATCACGTAATCCTGGTAAGGGTCCCATACACTGGAACCATAGTCTAGTTGGGGTCTCACCAGAGAAAAATAAGCTCTCTCCTTTACATCCTTACTACAACCCCTAAATACTCTTGTGGCAGCCCTGAAAATGGTTTTCCGTGGTTTCCCATTTTCACACCAGGCAAATGCTGGGCCTGTACCTTAATTAAGGCCATGGGCCGCTTCCTTCCCACTCCTAGCCCTTCCCTGTCCCATCGTCGCCATAAGACCTATCTGTGTCGGTGCGACGTAAAGCAACTAGCAAAAAAGAAAAAAAAAAAAAAAGAAAAGCATAACCATGTGCAGAGATCTGTACCCTTTATTCACAATCATATTTATGTGATTACCCCAATGAAGATCTTTCCTTATATTAATACCTAGGTATTTACAATGATCCCCAAAGAGAACTTTCACTCCATCAACGCAGTAATTAAAACTGAGAGGACTTTTCCTATTTGTGAAACTCACAACCTGACTTTTATCCCCGTTTATCATCATACCATTGCCTACTGCCCATCTCACAACATTATCGAGGTCATTTTGCAGTTGCTCACAATCCTGTTACTTATTTATTACTCTGTACAGAATAACATCATCTGCGAAAAGCCTTATCTCTGATTCCGCTTCTTTACACATATCATTGATATATATAAGAAAACATAAAGGTCCAATAATACTGCCTTGAGGAATTCCCCTCTTAATTTTTACAGGGACAGATAAAGCTTCACCTACCCTAATTCTCCGAGTTCTATTTTTTAGAAACAGAGCCACCCATTCAGTCACTCTTTTGTCAAGTCCAATTGCACTCATTTTTGCCATTAGTCTCCCATGATCTACCCTATCAAATGCCTTAGATAAGTCAATCGCGATGCAGTCTATTTGACGTCCTGAATCCAAGATATCTACTATATCTTGCTGGAATCCTACAAGTTGATCTTCGGTAGAATAATCTTTCCTAAACCCGAACTGCCTTCTATTGAACCAGTTACTAATTTTGCAAACATGTCTTATATAATCAGAAAGAATGCTTTCCCAAAGCTTACATACAATGCATGTCAAACTGACTGGCCTGTAATTTTCAGCTTTATGTCTATCACCCTTTCCTTTATATACAGGGGCTACTATAGCAACTCTCCAGTCATTTGGTAAAGTTCCTTCATGCAAACAATAATCAAACAAGTACTTCAGATATGGTACTATATCCCAACCCATTGTCTTTAGTATATCCCCCGAAACCTTATCAATTCCAGCTGCTTTTCTAGTTTTCAAATTTTGTATCTTACTGTAAATGTCATTGCTGTCATAGGTAAATTTTAATACTTCTTTAGTATTAGTCACCTCCTCTGTCTGGACATTATCCTTGTAACCAACAATCTTTACATACTGCTGACTGAATACTTCTGCCTTTTGAAGATCCTTGCATACACACTCCCCTTGTTCATTAATTATTCCTGGAATGTCCTTCTTGGAACCCGTTTCTGCCTTAAAGTACCTATACATACTCCTCCATTTTTCACTAAAATTCGTATGGCCACCAATTATGCTTGCCATCATGTTATCCTTAGCTGACTTCTTTGCTAGATTCAATTTCCTAGTAAGTTCCTTCAATTTCTCCTTACCTCCTCAGCCATTTCTAACTCTATTTCTTTCCAACTTGCACCTCCTTCTTAGTCTCTTTACTTCCCTGTTATAATATAGTGGATCTTTACCATTCCTTACCACCTTTAAAGGTGGAAAACTATTTTCACATTCCTCTACAATTGCTTTAAACCCATCCCAGAGTCTGTTTACATTTTTATTTACCGTTTTCCACCGATCATAGTTACTTATTAAAAACTCCCTCATGCCTGTTTTATCAGTCATATGGAACTGCCTAACAGTCCTAATTTTAATCTCTTCCTTTCTTTCACATTTATTTTTAATTACCACAAAAACAGCTTCGTGATCACTAATACCATCTATTACTTCGGTTTCTCTATAGAGCTCATCTGGTTTTACTAGCACCACATCCAGAATATTCTTCCCTCTAATTGGTTCCATCACTTTCTGAATCAGGTGCCCTTCCCATATTAACTTATTTGCCATTTGTTGGCCATGCTTCCTGTCGTTCCCATTACCTTCCCAATTGACATTTGGTAAATTGAGATCACCCGCTATGATCACGTTCCTTTCCTTAATGTTTCCTACATAGCTGATTATCTTATCAAATAATTCTGAATCAGCATCTGCGCTACCCTTTCCTGGTCTGTACACTCCAAAGACATCAAGTTGCCTATTATCTTTAGAAATGAGCCTTACCCCTAGAATTTCGTGCTTGTCATCTTTTACTTTTTTGTAGCTTACAACTTCTTCTTTTACAAGAATGAATACTCCCCCTCCTACCATTCCTATCCTATCTCTACGATACACCCTCCAGTTACGTGAGAAAATTTCTGCATCCATTATATCATTTCTCAGCCATGATTCAACTCCTATTACAATATCTGGTAAGTATATACTGTATCTATTAAATTACTTAATTCTATTCCTTTCTTTAAAATAATTCTACAGTTGAGCACTAACAGTTTTATGTCATCCCTACTTGTTTTCCAGTTCCCTGTTCCTTTAACACCGCTCCCTAGGCCACCCTGTTTCCCTGAATGTACCTCCCTATAACCCTTCTAAACAAATTTCCTAACTTATATGTACCACTGAGGTTTAAGTGAAGGCCATCTGAGCGCAGATCCCTATCTCCTACGCACCCATTAGGATCTAGAAATTTCACTCCCAGTTTCCCACATACCCACTCCATAGTCTCATTTAAATCCCCTATCACCTTCCAGTCAGTATCCCTCCTACACAGTATTCCACTGATAACAATCTCCGCTTCCTTAAACTTTACCCGTGCTGCATCTACCAGATCCCACACATCCCCAACTATGTTGGTACTTATACCTGCTTGTCTTACGTTGTTAGTACCAACGTGGAACACTACCACCTTCTCCTTTCCCTCCTCCTTCTCTTCTACTTTCCTCAACATCTGCCTTAACCTAATTCCTGGACAACATTGTACTCTGGTACCCTTTCCTCCACACACTTTCCCGACATGTCTAACGATAGAATCCCCCATGACCAGAGCCTCAACCGTACCCACCTCATTTGATCCTCTCCCGTCCTGGTCAGTCCTATCTTTTCTGACAGCTGCAGAAGCTATTTTCTCCTCCCTTTTCTCCATCCCATGACCCTGTTCCACCTGTCTTTTCCTATCCACTACTCCACATTTCCCTTTCCTACCTCTTCCCTTTCTCCTACTTCCAAACTTCTCGGCAACAGTTCCCTGTTCCTCATCTTCCCTCGGTTGTTCTACCTGCAGTGACTCGTACTGATTTCTCACCGACACTGTCTTGAATTTTGATCCTGAATGGAGCCCTTAGCCTGCAATCTCCTTCCGCTTAAAACATTAGACCACCTGTCCTCCACAATTCCCCCCTTTCCTTCCAATCCCTCTATTACACCTACTGTATCCTGTACATTGTTTGGAGGCCTACTTTCCTTCCTGTCCTCTGAGAGAATCCTAATTATCTCCTTCAAGCTCTGTAACTCCTCCCTCATACTCCTTAATGCCTGGCCACACTCACAGTTCCTACACTGGCACTGCCTGTTATTGCGTCCATGGTCGCTATGTTAAAAAGGATCGGACTCAATGGGACCCCCTGAAGCACTCCAGTCGTTTGCTCTATTGGGATAGATTTTGTCAGATTGTCATCAATCTGTATGTAGTTTTCTGCGAGTATGTTTCGTATCAGAACTAAGAGAGAGGTATCACTTTCCAAGACATGCTCCAGTCTTTCTAACAGTAACATTCTTTTGATTGAGTCAGAGGCCTTTGAAAAGTCTATGAAAGCTACATGTAATTTTCCTTTTGGGTTTCTCGTTGTTTCCTGTATGTCATCTTGTAGGCACTTAACTGCTTGTAGAGTAGATCTTCCCTTGCGAAACCCAAAATTCTCCTCAGGTATTTTACAGCCCACAAAGTCAGTCAATCTATTTGTGATAAGCTTTGTCAGTATCTTGAACGAAATGTATTCTAAAGTGATACCCCGATAAGTATCGAGGTCTCCAGTATTTCCTTTCCCCTAGTAAAACATTTTTAGAATGGCGTACCTCCATCTGTCAGGGATGGTTCCTCGTACGAGGCATTGGTTCATGATGGCTGTCCAAACCGCTTTGAACACTGTTAAGGTTTGTTTAAGATGTTCATTGAATATGTTATCTGGACCACAAGCCTTTCCATCTTTACTCTGCAGAATGGCCGCTTGTACTTCGTCCTCTGTGAACAGCTGGATATTTAAATCTGTTTCATTAGTATTTCTCTTAATCGGTTGGGAGTCCCTTGCTTGCAGTACCTGGCCAAAATGTGATGTCCATGTTTCCATTGCCATGTGCCTAGGAAATTTCGGTTGCCTCGGTTGCAGAGCCTTATATGGGTTTTCTTCTGCCTTTTCTACCAATTGGATTTCCATTTGACGCTGATATGCTTCCTTAGCTTCCTCAACTATCTTCTTGTAAAATCTCCTTAATGTTGAATAATTCTGTACGTTTGTGTCAGTTTTTGTACGAGTCACTGCATGAAGAGCATCGATGGCGTTTCTTCTTGCCTCATAGCAAGTAGCATTAAACCACGGTTTAGCTCTGCGTTTATGTAATCTTGCTAATTCCTTTGAATTTTCTAACACGTTTTCCATTGTACGTATATGTTTACGCAGATGACATGGCGATTGCGTCATCGTCTCATGCAGATCTGGAAGCAGCCTTCAATAGATTAGTGGAATGGGCTGGCAGAAACGACCTACAGCTGAATGCAAATAAGACAGTAGTTATGACATTCAGACGAGGGGGAAGAATTGCATCACATGACACAATTTATTATAAGAAAGAAAGATTAACGATGGTCGCATCCTTTAAATACCCCGGAATGACGCTACAGGAACCACATTCACACTTCACATCAAGGACAAGGTCGCAACTGCAATAATAGCAATGCACGACATCTTACACATAAGGAACCTCTCAGTGGATACAGCGATAAAGCTATTCAGAGCGAAGATCTCGCTTATTGTGAGTTACGGATTACATCTAATATGGGACCATCTTTCTAAGAGCAATCTTCTGGAATTGGAAACAGTGTTGCCAACTCCTAAGTCCAAATTCCCCCCAGATCACTTCTAAAATCCCTCTAAATGAGACAAAACCCCCCCAAATCATAATTATTATTTTCGCCACCATCATATTGATCAAACACAATATTCTCAAAAATCTACAGAAATACAACGGTGCACAAAAGAATGATTGGAAACATACAAGAAAATGATTAGAAACCATGCATGCTACTGTTTAACAGAAAACTACTCACAAGTTTGTCTTTCTTGTATTTCTTCTGAATGATCCTGTAGAAGTCTTAAAATTTGCTGAGATCCTCTAACACCTCCTCTTCTTCTTCTTCTTCGCTTATTTCAACGTTTTTGTGATGTTACATGGACACATTGAACATTTTCATCATTTGAGGGGATGGTTGAAAATGAATACCGGTACAACATATGTTTTTCCTAATTAAATAACATCTAGTTGCAAGTAGAGAATTTATTAGTTCCAACGATAACCTGTTCCTTAATTTGTTTTTATAATAGAAAATATTGAAAGTCCACGCTCCACTGTGGCATTTGATACTGGTAACGTTAGCAGCCTAACTGCAGAGTTACCAATATTACAGAAATGATCATTTTCAGCTGCATCTTTATCCTGAAGAACCTCAGCCCAGAAAGCCGTAGTACTTGATGTGTTGTGACATTGTTTGTCTTGGAGACTGTTCCACTCTGAGACAATGTCATCTATATTCCCAGCCACTTTAGGAACACTGAAATTGGAGACAAGTTGAAGTATTTCAGGTTTCTTCTGTGATGTTGCTGTAGAAGGATGTAGCACTGCCATCGTCTGTAAAGTTGCTATATTTTCTGGTAATCTTTTCTGTAGTTCCTTGCACAATTCAATTAAGAACTTCTTGCATCTTTCATGAACGTCATTGTGCTAAACATTCAAAATCATATACTAAATACATACCTGAAGTATGCATCACATACCAGTACTTCTCAAAGTCAAAGTATGGGAGATCTACATTCTTCTGCTTTTCCAACTGACTGGGAACAACAATTTTTTCGGTACTGATTTAAAGGGTAGAAAGAAACCCTCCAGTGCTTTCTCTGCTTCAACTCTCTGACTTTGAAATATCATATTAATCCTGCATATAGCTTTTAACTCAGTTCTGAGGAACATCAGAAGGGCTTTATATGCAGAGCAGCCCATTATAGTATACAGTTGTTCAGCCATGAAACATTTGTCCTCATTTCTGGAAAATAGCAATTTCAGTTCTTCCCATTGTTCCAGAATTGTTTCAATGGCAGCATATCTTGCGAGCCACCGGGTGCCACAAAGCCCTTCAATCCTTTTGGGGTTGTGATTGTTATTCATTGTTCTAAACAGTTGTTTGTAATGACCTAGGACTGTAAGAAAACCAGTTGTGGGTCTCCCTGATTAGAAACTCCACCTGACGAGGGAAAATTCCAGTAGCTTTTTTGGCACAAAGATGGAGAGAAAGACACACGCACTTCATGACGATAAGGTCAGGTACAGTGCGTTTCAGCAGAGATGTTACAGAATTATTGATCCCTACCATTACAGTTGCACCATCCACCCCAATGCCTACTAAGTTTTCAAGTTTAATACCATCACTTTTAAGCTTTCCTTTCAGTGAATTGTAAAAGGTTTCTGCATCACAACTAGTCAGTTCCAAAATACAATAAAATGTAGAAACAATGTCTTTTTTAACAACAGAAAAGTACCGTAATATAACTCAAAGCATCTTTTGAGTTGTGAGATCGGTACTTTCATCAATAATAATAGAATAAGGGGAATTTCCAATTTCGAGAACCAAATCTTCTTGCAGAGAAGGGCCTATAACGTTCTTAATAAGCATGGTACATTTTGTTCTGTGGATCTTTATACTTTGTAAAGTGGTAGAAGAAGAACACTCTAAGAGAGGAAGAAGTTCTCCCAGATGGTCAACATTCCTAATGGAAGAATGTTGAACCACATAAAGAGCAATTCTAAGTTTTGTCTGTTTAACAGTGATGCCAATTTCTACAGGTTTGATCTTTTGGCATGATTTTGCGACCCTCTCCATCTGAACTTTATCACAATGCTTTTTCATTTTTGAATGATCTAACAAGTCCTTCTTATGAGCTTTGAGACTAGCGTGGCAATATCTGCAGAATGCTTTGGAGTCCTGGCCAGATGGGTTGGGTGCTAACCAGTCTGAAATGTGATGAAGAGATTTGTTACTGGCACTCACTAATTATCAAAGATGAAAATGTTTATAAACTAACCATAACAGCAAAACTGATGGTTCTAGGACATTTCTTACCACTTGACCGGCCGATCACCTGCGAAGTGTCAGCTGATGACGTTAAAGTATTTAGGAGACGACATTCCATATCACTTGAAAGAGTGGGAAGTATTGCGAAGTAAAAACGATATCCTAAAGAATGTATTCATTACCGGGCGAGTTGGCCATACGCTTAGGGGCGCGCCGCTGTGAGCTTGCATAGTGGGTTCGAGCCAAGGTAACTAGAATATAACTCCGCCGGTTGAAGCTTCCATTGGCTGGAGCGCTCTGACGTCACGTGGTATGAACGATAGCGAGTAAGGTACACAGTCGCAGTACAGCAAGCCTGTGAGTTCTCGTGTCTGTGAAACATCTTCTCAACCTTTCATCAAATAATAGTCTGGTTTAGTCTGATTCGATAAGTAACGGCACTTCCAATAGATTTAAAAACGTGAAAATGCGTTAAATTTCGTCACATGCTGAGCAGGTAGAACATCAACTATCAAATACATGACATATACCAGTAATACAATAAGAAATAAAATATTGCCATGCAACTCATAATTAATTTATTTCCTGATGAAGTAAATATTTAGATCAAATGGCATAGGAAAATATGCATCATATCAACATCTTTATGGAATTATATTAAATTATTAAAACATACGTGCCAGGAGACTTAATTACTTGATGAATCAGCCCAAAGCTTAGCCTTCTTATTGGCATATTTTCTCAGTGCTAGCTCCTTACTCTTTGCATTAAAATGCCATATCCTAATAAATGTCCCGGTCTTTACGTAGAGACAAATTATTTTGTCATGGAATACTAGAAATTTTGACAATAATAGAAATAAGAGTTTTCATTACGTTTTTGCATCTGGGTACAGTCTTACCGTGAAACACACCATATGAAATTTCGAACTGGGCTATATTATTTAACTACTCATGACTGGGATGTGTGAGGCCTCCTTTTGAAATAACCGAGATCCAGTAACAGGTCTCTTTTCGCACGACATTTGTCTCTTTCTTCGTATTTACTGTATATCAGATCACGGATACTCTATTTTTTCACGAGCATTGAAATATATTCAGAAATGTAAGTTAATAGCACATAATAATGTTAATGTTATTGGATTTTATGTCCCACTAACTATGTATTTGAGCACCTTCACCACCGGACTGAGACAGGATCGAACCTGCTAAGTTGGGCTAAGAAGGCCAGCGCTCTACCATTTGAATTGCTACTCAGCCCGGCTATTAGCACGTAACAATAATTATAGAAAATATGATTTTTATTCAGACATTTATATCTGACACCTTTTTACCGTACGACATGCGCATGTCAAACACAACTCAGCTACACCAACAACAATAAACATAACATCATTGCACAGCTACAAATGGGAAAGGAGCCACTACTTTGAAACCAATGTCATCCAAATTTACGGACGCCAAAAAGACAACATGAATTGGTTCTAATAAAAAGGGGCAACACACACAGCAGAGCTGAACATATTTTACTTGAATTTCATCCATACATTTGGCAACTTTTTTAAAATTGAAAGTGTTTTATCTCACATACGCACAGGAAGACAAAACTTTCATCCATGCAATTTTACAAACTCCAAGAATAGCAGCTGAAGTGTACAACTGTGAATAAGACTTAAATACGGAAGTTAGTCGATGTATTGACCACCAAGCAAGAACGAATGTTCATATGCATGAAGTGTTTTTATATATTGTTTTTATCTTGTACATATATATAAGTTAGTTTAGGAAAAGACGTGTTTTATACACTAGTTTTAAGACCTTCAACATTTTAGACATACAGTTGCAATATTGTACAGAATGACATACACGCCAGTTCACGCTAAGACGTGCCCCATTTGTATGTAACTAAATGTACATCATCATCATATGGCATTCCTTCAACACCACAATCTTAATCAAAGCTTCATTATATAAATATGTATGTATGGTTCAGCTGAAGATGACCTTGAATATGAGGTCGAAACCGGTCCTGTAGTTTAATATATACAATAAATAAGTATTGATTGGTGGAAATCCTCTCCTATTTTTAATTGTGCAATTGTCAATACGGAAATGAAGATTATAGATTACGATATGATGGTTGTTGTCGTTATTGTCTTTATAATATGCAAAATAATAATAATGTTATTTGTGTTACGTCTCACTAACAACATTTACGGTTTTCTGAGAGTCAAGGTGCCGTAATTTTGTCCCACAGGAGTTCTTTTACGTGCCGACAATTTATAGCGCCAGACACGTTTCCATAATATGTTGACTGCATTTTAATCAGTACAGTGGTTCTACTTCAGATACTGACAACACGAACATTGTTCATGTAGTGAACCACTATAAAATTATTATGTATCCGTGATCCGATATACAGTAAATACGTAGAAAGAGACAAAAATGTTGGTCGGTCGGTCACTTGCTTTCTTGGCTTACGCTGCGTGAACCATCAACGATAGACCCCAAGTGTAAGCGTAGGAAATGTAGAGCATAGAATCCTCTACAAAAAAGTCCACGATGGCACATACCTATTTACAACCGGCTGCCCTCTAGAAGCGATTTTATGTAACAGTCCATGGTAAAAAATATAACTCCTTAAAATTAAATAAATATTTCGATATTATCCTCGAATTCCTCATCAAAATAAATTGTTTGACCTCCTCCAGTATTTTATAAGGATTACAATAACCTTGTCAGGACATTATTTGCATGAATGGTTCAGAAGTTTTGACCATTTTAGACTGTAGTGGTAATACATGTCAACGGGACGGGCGAGCGCTGTCTCATATCACATGACGTCACGCAGAAGGCGGACAGGGAGAGAAAAGAAACAAGTGAGCGCGATACGGGAAGAGACCCCTCCGGGTTCGAACCCCACTGTCGGCAGCCCTGAAAATGTTTTTCCGAGATTTCCCATTTTCACACGAGACAAATGTGAGGCTGCATCTTGATTAAGGCCGCGGCCGCTTCCTTCCCATTCCTAGGCCTTTCTTATCCCATTGTCACTATAAGACCTATCAGTGTCGGTGCAATGTAAAACAGATTGTAAGAAGAAAACAATGTATTCATTTGTATATCCATTGTCCACTACTGGAGCAGAAGCCTCCGCACGGTGTGACCACTACTGATTCTAACCTTCCGTCGGGCGCAACTGATCTGATTGGCACACGTGTTAATTCTTATCTTGTATTCATCATTCATTCGCGGGGGCCTGGCTTCTTCCACCTTTCAGTAGTTTCCTGTTTCTGCACGACCTTCAAGCCCATATCGACCAGTTCATCAGAATCTTTTATTTACTTACCGGTACGGTACTTGATAATGAAAGAATGCAGTAGTTTATAAATATTCACAATAATAGTAATATTATCCATCCTTACGCTCGTCAGGAACATTGCGCCCGAACACAATGTATATTTCCATTGTACTGTTTTGTTTCAGGATGTATACTTCAAACAATCAACTTTCTTATGTTAATATTTACGTAAGTATAAGTGATAGGTATAGTTTAAAGGACAGTTATTAAAATAATATACAAGTTTTCTTCAGCAAAAGTTGTAAATTATTTTTGTTTCTGATTTCTAATGTGTGTCTGTCAGACTCATAACTCCCGCTGGCGTGAAAATGGAATACCAATTTGACATCAAGTGGTACGGATTATCCTGAGGTAAATATCTGGGGATTACTGGAAAACCATTCGCAGGTTGATAACGACCTAAGTGATATGAAATGTCCTCAAAAATCAAGTGGTATGGAATGTCCGTGGTACGAAATGTCCGGACACCAAACTGAACCCCTGTATCCGTGTACTGATGAGCGATTTACAGTAGTACCTACAAACATCTCTAAACAGCCGTTTATAATGACCTAATATCTTAGGACTGTAGGAAAATCAGTTGTGGGTTACCCTTATTAGAAACATCATATTTAGCAATATTGTACCGTATTTTTAAAATGTACACTTTCTTGTTTGAGATGATAACAAAATAAATATCCCATGAGGGCATTTTGTAACGTGGTATTTAATACATTTTTAGTATACTCACATTGCTGAAATACGTAACCTTCTACCCTACATAAATTTCATATATAACTTACTTTTCAATATGGGATCTGTTTCCCACTGCACAGTCACAGTGAAAACTGCTTTGAGTTACGCCAAATACAGTAGAACAAACGACTGAAGTTATTTCATTCCTGTCCTTTGACAGTAATAGTAATAACAGTAATAATAGTAATGGTGATAGTGATATTGATCATGATCATGTAAGTGATTTGTAGCACTTAATTGGCAAGTTGGTATATTCACTAAAATTTTCACTCGCTTTGGGTATTACTAGTAGTTTCACTTCACTTCACTTTCACTTAATATTTGTGACAGCATTTGTGGTGCCTATGTTGGCCGATACAGTACATCAGGTGATGTGTCACCATGGCCAGGAGCATCCTGATCTGTTATCCCTTGTGACTGTTGAGACTTTGTGGCGGTGACAATGGAAAGTTGGTGGAAGTTATGTGATGGGAGGAGGGAAGATGTGAGAATTTTCAGGTGTGCGGTTGTCGTTTAGGATTGTGGTGGCTAGAAGTGATAGTGGGAGGGCTTCTCTTATTATTGGGTTGTTATGGAGGGTGCCTCTTGTCAAGTATTGGAGGCGTAATTTGTGTAGGTATGATGTTATTTTTGGGAAGGTATAGTAAAGGGTGAAACTGGCGGAAGGTGTGTCTAAAGGTAGATGGTGTGCTATATGTATAGCATGGTGGTCGAGTATATTGAGTCTAATGTATTCAGTTGGATGGGTAGTAATCCATGTCAGGGAGGCGTATGTTATTAAGGGTCGAATGAAAGTCTTATAAACGTTAATTATTTGCGTGGGTTTTAGTCCCCATGTGAAACCTGTTAGGGATCTGAGTGCTCGGAAGCGGTTAATAGCTTCTCTATGGATATCTACCAGGTGGTGATTCCATTGCAGATTATTTTGAACTTTAATTCCTAAGTATGTTAGTCGGTTAGTTTCAATAAAGGGTATATTATACATTGTTATGTGGACTTTGTGGCATGGAGGGCAGAGACGGGATTTATTTCAGAAAACTATGAACTGGGTCTTGGTAGGATTGATGGAGATGTGCCATTGATTGAGCCAGGTTTCAAGAGTGTTCAAGTATTTCTGAACACTCCTGTAGTCTATTGTTGAGAGATGTGAAGGTAGGGCTGAAGGCTAGAATGGCAAGGTAATCAGCATATTGGTAGAGTCGTAATGGTGGTGCTGGGTGCGGGATATCGTATGTGTATATTGTATATAGGAAAGGAGAGAGTGGAGAGCCTTGGGCAAGACCTGAGGTTGTGGGGAAGGTATACGAATGGGTTCCGTTTATGTTAATTACGGCTTTCCTAGATTTGAGATAATTAAATATCAGTCTTATGATGGTGGTGGGGAGAGGGAGGTGACTAATTTTTAATATAAGTCCTTCGTGCCAGACAGAATCGAAGGCTTTGTTAACATCTAGGCATATTAGGGCGGCTGATTTACGGGTCTTTATGTAGGTGTTTACGGAGGACGTGATGTGGAAGAGGAGGTCTTGGGTGGGAAAATGTGTATATAATACCAATATAAATGGTCCGTTATTGAAAGATGGAAGGAGATGGGAAGATGGGAGGAGCTTGAGAGAGTGTAAATATCTCGACATTCTTTTATATAATATTCCTTAAAAAATCTTACTGAGAACTATGAGGAGTGAAATTGGTCTATATGAATCAATGTCGGACGGGAGCTTGTTAGGTTTCAGGAATAGTAATATGATAGATTTACCCCAGTGTTCAGGAAAAACACCGGTATATAGCATAGTGTTATAGATAGAACAGAGTATGTTGATTAGGATGAGTGGGGCTTCTTTAATGTGACGGTAGGTGATGTTATCTGGGCCAGGAGCGGTGTTACGTTTGTAACGTAGAAAGTTGTGGATTTCTTGAGGGGTGATTGGAGCATTAAGTGGGTGGTTGTAGTCTACTTCTCAGAAATGATTGAAGGAGGGTTGGAGATGAGGGAGATCTGGGTTATTATATTGTATTATTGTAGGTTCTTCTGGGTGTTCATAACGTGGTATTTGTGGGGGAGAAAAGACTTGAGAATAGTGGTCGGTGCCTTTTCTTTATCTGTAGTAGGAGGGTTGGGAGCGACATGTATAGAACATGCTCTATTGGTGAAAAATATCTAATTCCCTCCATGGGAATTTAGAATTTTCCATGTATAGGATAGGTAGGTCGAGGTTTGTGAGTTTTAGTTAGGGATGGGGGCGACTGAAGCCTGGAATCGAGAGCGTCGACACCATCGACTCCGAACACCGGTCTCGGTTCGCATGAGGCCTCTCGACTCCAAGCGAACTTGATGTGCATTGCGGGGCCGCACGGTCGCTTCGCATGAAGCCTCGCGACTCCAAGCGAAATTGACTATCATTGCGGGGCCACTAGCGTGTCGAGGTGCGGAAAATAACATGAAATATCATACATGTTGCTGCTCATTTGCCCATTGGGTTTTTTAAGAGTGTTATAGAGTGAAGTACGATATTGTTAACGAAGACGACGAGCGTAATGGTGTAGCTGAAATAAAATTAAACGTGTCATGTCAGAAAGTATCGGCATAGCAGACCACAGGCATTTAATTTCACGTCTTTATTTGTCGTGATCAGGAAATTGATAAACAAATATCTATGGTAAATCATTATGAATTGCACATGAACGATGAAAACAAATCTAATATGGGTAAATCCTCTAACATAATTCGAACAGAGATTACACCATTAAAAGCCTCCGTGGCTTAGGCGGCAGCGCGTTGGCCTCTCACCGCTAGGTTCCGTGGTTCAAATCCCGGTCACTCCACGTGAGATTGTTTTTCTCCGGATACTCCGGTTTTCCCTGTCATCTTCCATTCTAGCAACACTCTCCAACATCATTTCATTTTATCTGTCAGTCATTCATCATTGCCCCAGAGGAGTGCGACAGGCCTCGGCAACCGGTACGATTCCTACACTCGCCACAGGATGGGGGCTTCATTCGTTCCATTCCTGACCCGGTCACTGACTGGAAAACAGGTTGTAGGTTATCATTATAATTCAAGGACCACGTTAAGTCTTGTTGCATTATTATTATTATTATTATTATTAGTAGTAGTAGTAGTAGTAGTAGTAGTAGTAGTAGTAGTAGTAGTAGTAGTAGTATACACAAAAGCGTCCGCCTCTGTGGTGTAGTGGTTAGCGTGATTAGCTGCCACCCCCGGAGATCCGGGTTCGATTACCGGCTCTGCCACGAAATTTGAAAAGTGGTACGAGGGCTGGAACGGGGTCCACTCAGCCTCGGGAGGTCAACTGAGTAGAGGTGGGTTCGATTCCCACCTCAGCCATCCTCGAAGTGGTTTTCCGTGGTTTCCCACTTCACCTCCAGGCGAATGCCGGGATGGTACCTAACTTAAGGCCACGGCCGCTTCCTACCCTCATCCTTGCCTATCCCTTCCAATCTTCCCATCCCCCTACAAGGCCCCTGTTCACCATAGCAGGTGAGGCCACCTGGGCGAGGTACTGGTCATACTCCCCTGTTGTATCCCCCGACCAAGAGTCTGAAGCTCCAGGACACTGCCCTTGTGGCGGTAGAGGTGGGATCCCTCGCTGAGTCCGAGGGAAAAGCCGAACCTGGAGGGTAAAAAGATGATGATGATGATGATGATGATTATACACAAAAGCCCTTTTCGCGACAGCCCTGGTAGGCCTTGGCCTACTAAGTGACTTCTGCCCAGCTCTAAGGCCAGTAGATTACGAGGTGACGTGTGTTCAGCACGATGAATCATCTCGACCGTTATTCTTGGCTTTCTAGACCCGATCTCTACCTCAACGTGATCACAAAACCTGAGATACAGGTAAGAATCCCTGACCTGGCCAGAATCGATCCCGGGGCCTCCCTAGACTGCGGAGGCGGCTATTATGACGCACAATATTTGGTAAAATATTTGTTGTAAGACCATACTCTAAGCACTCGCATTTTTTTTTTTTTCTGTTTTATGCCCCAGGCCAGGGTTTTAATCATTTACAATTTAAAAAACTAACCCGGGCGAGAATCGAGCCCGGGACCGCCGGGTGACAGGTGGACGCGTTGCCCCCTACACCGCGGAGCTGAACTCGTTCCAGTTAATATTGGCGAGTATGTAAACGTATACTGTCAGATTATTATTACCACTACAATTATCGTCATCATTATCATCATCATCGCTAAAATAGACCTACAACATTAACACTAACAGTGATAAAATCCCGAAACAATATTTAATGTTTGCTGGCTAATAATCATCTTGTATTCATCGTATCACAAGTTACCAAGGGAGGAACGTGGAACTATAATTCGAAGCAGTTCCGACAACAGTTGATAGATGGCGTTACTGCATCAGTGGAGTCGACACTGGAGTCGAGAGTGTCGGTTCCAGAAGTAGCAGTCTCGACTCTTCGCGACTCCGTTCGCAGCCCATCCCTAGTTTTAGTCAGTCTTCGAAATGTAGTCCAGAACTTGTTAGAGTCGTGCATATCAGATAGTTCTGAACATGTGGTAGTCCATTGTTTTTGTTTTATTGCTTTGATGTACGAGCGTGCATGTCTTAGTGTTCTTCTATGTTCGCATAAAGTCGTATTATGTAGATGTTGACTCCCATAGGGAACCCAAAATATTTGTCCTGAATGAGCAAATCTATAATACCAATACAATGGTCCGTTACTGGACACTATAAACTTCCCAGCTAACTCATTCCTGGCTGCCTGCGCTTCGCCCTCGTGCGTCAAACTAGGCTCGTCAGCCGGGACTCAACACACCACCCAAGACGCAAGGCCAGTGCATACCGTGGAGGCCACTGCACAGGCTACTTGAAGCCACCAGCAGTGCCAATGCACTATGAGAGCCACGTCTCATTTTCAAAAATAGATGCCTGCCCGGCCATCAAATTATGTAGATGTTGACTCCCATAGGGAACCTGCTGGCACGAGGGCGAAGCGCAGGCAGCCAGGAATGAGTTAGCTGGAAAGTTTATAGTGTCCAATAACAGACCATTGTATTGGTATTGTAGATTTGCTCATTCAGGACAAATATTTTGGGTTCCCTATGGGAGTCAACATCTACATAATTTGATGGCCGGGCAGGCATCTATTTTTGAAAATGAGACGTGGCTCTCATAGTGCATTGGCACTGCTGGTGGCTTCAAGTAGCCTGTGCAGTGGCCTCCACGGTATGGACTGGCCTTGCGTCTTGGCTGGTGTGCTGAGTCCCGGCTGACGAGCCTAGCTTGGCGCACGAGGGCGAAGCGCAGGCAGCCAGGAATGAGTTAGCTGGAAAGTTTATAGTGTCCAATAATGGACCATTGTATTGGTATTATAGATTTGTTCATTCAGGACAAATATTTTTGGGTTCCCTATGGGAGTCAACATCTACATAATTTGATGGCCGGGCAGGCATCTATTTTTGAAAATGAGACGTGGCTCTCATAGTGCATTGGCACTGCTGGTGGCTTCAAGTAGCCTGTGCAGAGGCCTCCACGGTATGCACTGGCCTTGCGTCTTGGGTGGTGTGCTGAGTCCCGGCTGACGAGCCTAGCTTGGCGCACGAGGGCGAAGCGCAGGCAGCCAGGAATGAGTTAGCTGGAAAGTTTATAGTGTCCAATAACAGACCATTGTATTGGTATTATAAAGTCGTATTTTCGCGAGTACGCACGTAGGACTTGTACAGTTCGTGGGCTAGTTTTAATAAAGATAGTGCTTTGGGGGGAAATGGGGGTTTTGTAGGATGGTAGGAATGTCTCGGGATGTGTCGTTGGTCAGCTGTTATTATTACTTGCTCTACTAGAGCAAGATGTTCGGGATGGATGTAGGAGGGGGGGGAATGTTGGAGCAGTTCTGTTATTGTTTGGCGGTATTGTTTCCAGTTGGTTTGAAAATAATGTCTGGTGGGAGGAGGGCGGGTATATTGGTTACGTAATGTGTAGGATATATTAGGAATGGTAATGATTGCTGGTGCGTGGTCAGACTCTACACATAGAGCTTTTTCTATTACTGGGTTAGTGGAGAGGGAGGGTGATAAGATAAGAAGGTCGGGAGTGGAGTTAGAAATAGGACGGGTGTGGAAGGGCAAAGGCATCTGTGCTCCCCGGATTTGAGAGATGACTGTATTAAAATCATTAGATTGTGTTACATTATAAGAATTGATATTAATGTCGGCTATAAATATGTAGTTATGAAAAGTTGAGTCTATGTATTTAATGAAATCTAATGGAGGGGGCGATCTGGGTGTAAGGTACATTGTTACTATTGCTATAGTGGTATTGTTTGGAAGATATGTTTCTATTATTAAGTATTCTGTGAAGTTATTCGTGAAATTATAAGAGAAAGATTTAGTTGTTATATGCTTTCTGATTCCTATGGCTACTCCTCCACGATCTTGTCCTGGTCTGTCTGCTTTGTGGAGGTGGTATAGCGTAAAATGTGGCCTTTGTTTTGGAGTCAGAAATGTTTCATTTAAGATAAAAATACCCGGGTCGTACAACAAAAGGGTATTGTCCAGTAGAGCACGGCTGGTGTTCAAAGAACTGATGTTAGTCTAGTATAATTTAACCATTAATTAATTATGGGGACAGCGTTTAAGGGAAAAAATGCATAGTGCATCTTATTCCCTGAGTACGCTATATCCACGTGAGTGTTAAACACCAGTCGCGCTGCTAGCTGGACTTGGGATAGAATATGGGGACGGTTGAAGGGAAGGACCTTCTGTAACACCATACTTATAAATCGTATGATGTTCTCAGAGCTGGGGGAGGGAAGGGCGGATGAGGGAGTGAGGGTGGGGAGATCCTGGGAGATAACTGGACTACGGACTATGGGTCTGGGGCTGGGCGGGCTTTACACTTATAGGAGACAGTTGGACGCGACACTTATGGATTTAGCCTTGTTAAAATGGGAGACAATTCGACGGTGGTGCTCCTAGTGACTTGACCTGAAAAGTCGTGCTAAATTCAAATATCAATGGAAATGCATATACGAAAATGGATAAATAAATTACGTCTAAAAAGAAAGTATTATTGAGATATTAACTTCGAAGTTGCTAAAGCAATTCTGGATAAATGAATGAAGAATTATTTAAAATGTTATTATTTAAAAAGACTGAAATTAGACATATAAACAAGATGTGAAATGGACTCCTGTGAAATGGGTTGATCTTTCATTTATGCATTACTTTTTTGCTTTAGCATTCCTGCCTGAACTTTTACGGTTAGATTTGTCTTTTTTCTCATTTAAAAAACATTGTATCATCACATTAAGACACTTGTCAATAAAAATATCGGCACATTCCTTACACATATGATGCAATGAATTAACATTTAAAAGCTGGACAATTTTCCTCTTAACATGAAGCCTACTAACAGAAAGGAAATCTATAAAATCACGGCTTTAATATCTGAGAAGAGGGATAAAAGAAAGAAAAGTATGAAAATGTTGTCGATAATGATGCTTTGAGGAATATTTACGTACAATTAGAGTAAAAATGTAACATACCCTTGGCTGTATAGTCGAGGATTTTTAAAGTCGCTGGCCTGGAAATGATCTGAACAGATCTTATAATTCTTATATAAGCGTAACGTCCTTTTTTTTTTGCCACGGGCTTTACGTCGCACCGACACAGACGGGTCTTTTGGCGACGAAGTTCCTTCTTTATTGTACACCTTATCCAAATCACTTCTGTGACATTTCAAAACCCACAGATCACACCTACAACAACACATCGGTATTGAAGGTTAACTGCTACACTATACAATAAAATATGCGTATTATATTTTAAGCCAGTTAAAATATAGGTCGAGCAGATCCACTGTCGTAGCCAAGGCGGAGGAGGGGGGGGGGGGCGGCCCCATTTCCTGAAACTAGAGCGATTATCAGCCGTTGTTATACGTACGGTACGAACAACTTAAAAACTTACGCCGAAATGTTAAATTAACGTAGCGACAAAGAATCTACTAGGAAGGCTCAATAGAGCCTTACATAACTTTCCATTATTTGTACTGCTTGAATGAAAGGAAAACACTTAGGATTGTGATGCGCAGCGATATTTCCCTGTGGAGCCCTCAGTATTGGGAATGTAACCGTGTGTTGACAAATGTCAAGAGGTGAGGAAAAGGGCAATTAGCAAGGGATTATTCAGTAGGGGGTCGGAACGTGACCACCGAGATAACGGGGGCACGTACAGAAACAGTTGCAAGCTTACAACATCGTGTCAGCGTTTGCACATCGGTTCCAGAAAACAACAATGCCCTAGCGATCCTGGGGTTGTACCGTGGTGGAGAGATGTGCTGTGTTTAAGTTGCAGCGTTGGGAAGACTGTGACAGGATTATGAGCTGCATTTAGTTCCTCATTTTGTGCCATTTTGAAGCCAGAACTATGTGCATCCTCGGTAAGTTATGAAAACGTTCTTTTTAAATTCTAACAGTAGCAAGACAGATCGCGGATGCGTGCCTAAGGTCTATAAGTAGACCTATATATTTTGTCAAATGCCCAGAGACTGATTGGAACCTCAAATGGTATCATCAAAAGTGCGAGTTGTAATTAGGGGGCCTGGTAACTCAGTTCCAGTGGTTCTATCTTCTCATCAAGACGGCCGAGGCTTGAATCGCAGTCGATGCATAAAACATTTTTAAAATGGGAACTCACGCAAATATTCATTTATAGGAAGGGGAGTTAGGGATTGGAATAACTTACCAAGGGAGATGTTCAATAAATTTCCAATTTCTTTGAAATCATTTCGGAAAAGGCTAGGAAAGCAACAGATAGGGAATCTGCCACCTGGGCGACTGCCCTAAATGCAGATCAGTATTGATTGATTGATTGACGTTCTATTGATTCATCCCTTACTTTTCTTTAGTACTTTTGAGCCATAACCGCATCATTTATGGTGTTGTATTTTGAGTATCCAACCATACTTCGGGCTTACTTTGTACACTAAGTGGTGAGTGCACGCAGTGGCGTACCCACAAAATAATTTCAATGGGTGGGGTACAAGTCTAGGCCAGTGGCGTGGATACAACTTTTCCTTGGAAGGGGTTGTGAAAAGATTTTTATTTATTTTTATTTAGAATTTGCTTTACGACGCACCGTAGGTCTTATGGCGACGATGGGAAAAGAAATGGCTAGGATTGGGAAGGAAATGGCCTTAAGGTACAGCCCCAACATTTGCCTTGTGTGAAAATGGGAAACCACGGAAAACCATCTTTAGGCCTGCCGGCAGTGGGGTTCGAATCCACTATCTCCCGAATGCAAGCACACAGCTGTGCGCCCCTAACAGCACGGCCAACTCGCCCGGTGGATATGAAAATAAAGCCGGTCCTACCGAGTGCGGTGACGGATCTTCAGTAAATATTGATGGTTTTGATTGTTGCCATGTACAATCATGGCTTCTGTACTCTTAACATAAACCAGCTGCATTATTGGAACTGTTCGGAAAATTGATAATATCGTTCTTTGTTTATGAGGAAGTAGAATCTTCATTTATTTTGTCTTCTTAAAAAAAGGAACCACTTTAGTACTACGCTCCGTGAAGGAAACTACCTTTCAGGTCGTAGATATTTCGATTACGGGAGATCCAAAGCCAACTCTACTACACCCACAAACAAGGCTGTATCTTCCCCATCCCATGCCTTTCTTTGTCAGTACCGGGAATCGAATGCAGGATGCCTTAAGCCAAAATTCTAAAATAAGGAGACCTAAAAGTAACCAGCCGGCCCCGCGTGGTACGGGTAGCGCGCCTGCTTCTTACCGGAGGTCCCGGGTTCGATTCCAGGCCAGGTCAGGTGTTTTACCTGGATCTGAGGGCTGGTTAGAGGTACACTCAGCCCACGTACTTATAATTGAGGGACTATCTGACGGTGAGATGTCGGTCCCGGTCTAGAAAGCCAAGAATAACGGCGGAGATGATTCGTCGTGCTGACAACGCGACACCTCGTGATCTGCAGGCCTTCGGGCTGAACAGCGGTCGCTTGGTAGGCGATGACCCTTTGGGGTTGTTATGCCATTGAGTTTGGTTTGGAAATGTGAACAGAGTAGCAAGTGACACCCCTGCAAGGCTCTTTAGCTTCCAGCTAGTTCTTCCGTCCGGTCTCGTGCATTTAGGACAGTAAGAAAACGTATGACTTAATAAATGCTCCTCATAAAACCTTTGTAAAAATACTTACTGCGTCTATTTGTAACAACCATCACAAACGCCTCCTTTTCATGTGACTCAGTTGGTTGAGTCCCTGTCCTTCTGAGTCCAAGTTTGCAGGTCCAAATACTTGCTTGGGTCGGTGGCCCTTAAAACGGTGTTGAAATTGCAACAGCTCCATGTCGTTGGTTTCTGGCACGTCAATAACAATTACACGTACGAATATTAGCACCATAAAACTGTAACTTTATAGTTCTATATTCTGTATCCCAGGCTTGCGAGGGAAACTAATTAACAATTTGCTTTACGTCGCACCGACACAGATAGGTCTTATGACGACGCTGGGATAGGAAAGGCCTAGGAGTGCGAAGAAATCGGACGTGTCCTTAATTAAGGTACAGCCCCAGCATTTGCTTAATGTGAAAATGGGAAACCACGGGAAACCATATTCAGGGCTGCCGACAGTGTGGTTCTAATCCACTATCTCCCAAGCTCACAGCTACACGGCCCTATCCGCGAGGGAAACTAATAGGACAAGGTAAACCCTACCTAGCTTAAGTTGTGACGTGTATTTTTCTTTACCGACTAACAAAATATCTATACCCATACACCCTGCACTCTATATTTAATTTAATAGTATTTATTTATTTATTTATTTATTTATTTATTTATTTATTTATTTATTTATTTTATTTATTTATTAGTGCCTTTTTTACAGTGGCGAAGTTAGGGCTCGAGGCCCTCTCCTACACTTAACCACATACTAATCAAAATCTTAAATAAAGTACTGAGTTACTTAAAATAGTTAAAACTACATAAATTAATAGAATTGAAAATATATTTAAATAAATTGCTAACTGAATTAATACCTATTAAAACTAATTAATATTAGCAACTCTGAAAAATGGCTAATCCTCAGGCAAGCACTTCAATCATTCAGTCAGCTGTCCTCAGGAGGTAGTCACCTTAACTTAAGCTACTTTCTCTGACCTGAGTTGGCAGGGAATTCCTTAATCTGGCGCCGGTCACCACAAATGATCTATTAATTTTATTTGTGCGGTGCAGTGGAATAGAATGAAAGGATCTAGAACGTGTAACTTCTGAAATTATGATAAAAAGGTTAATTTAGAAGAAATATACAATGGCTGACTTTCAGCTAACACTCTAAACACCATCCTTAAAATGTGTAGTTGCCGACGTGTATGGGGTGATATGAACATCGTCATGTCAACTAAAACAACGTCACACATAATCAAGAATAGAGAGAATGAGTGCCTGTATTAGTCTGGCCTTTAGCTCAATTGGAAATACATCCCTCTGCCGTTTAAGAGGGTGAAGTACCGGTACCCCAAAAATCTTTTTACGTATTTCTTCGTGTGATCAGAACAATGAAGTGTTTCATTCATAATAGCTCCGAGATTTTTAACCGGTTTACTGTAAGCAATAACGTTACCATTCAGTAGGATAGGCGGGATTACGACATTGTTTGAGCAGCTCAGTAATTTTCGTGATCCAATTATGATTGTCTGAGATTTTTGGAGTTTAGCATAAGAGAATTTCGTTGTGCACATATACTGAGTCGTCGGAGGTCATTGTTAATATATTTTCTTGCAGCGTCTATATATTTTGAAGATCGTCAGCATAGAGGTGGTGTGTGTAATTTCCTGTCACAGATGGTAGGTCATTGATATAAATACAGAAAAATAAGGGCCCTAGAATACTACCCTGTGGGGCAAAACTTTCATTTTCTATTTAGAGGCCTTGTCGTTTACTGTTATACGCTGTTGACGGTTACTCAAATAAGAATTTGAAAACTTAAGCGCAGCCAGGTCGAAATTTAGCAGTTCCATTTTCTTTATCATAGTCGGAATTTCCATAACGTCAAAGGCGTTACTGAAGTCAAGAAAGATAATTATAGTGAGCAGTCGTTTGTCCATAGCGTTTCTAATGTCTTCAGTAACCTTCAAAATTGCTGTCGCGGTACTGTGACCCTTCTTAAATACGGATTGCAAAGGGTCTAAAAGAGCAATTTTATTTAGGTATTCCAGAACTTGCTCGTATACTAAATATTCAAAGGTTTTAAAAAGCCCAGGGAGTATGGACACAGGACGATAGTCAGAGGGTGACTGTGGCTCTAAACTCTTAGGTATCGATATAATATTAGATGTTTTCCAGACAGTAGGGAAAGTTCCCTTTAGTAAACAGTAGTTCAGTATGTGCGTCAGTATAGGCAGGACAACACCCATAATGTTTTGTATAAAAGTAATAAGAATATCATCTACACCTGTAGCCTTTGATTTAATCGAGTACAAAGCCTTTTTAATCTGATTTTCTGTGACACTGTGAAATGTGAATGGTGGATTGGCTGGAAAGGAGGGCGGTGAGTCGGTGCAGTTAATTGGGGGTAGTTTGAATGTTTATTCTACTAGAGTAATGTGGCGTGAAAAGTCAATGTGGGGTGCCAATAAATATTTTATTCATACCAGTGGCAAAAGGAACGAAAACCTTAGCATAGAAAATGAGATGGTCGACCCATAACAACAAAGATCGTCAAAAGATGATCATTGGGACACAGCAACGCTCAAGGTAAACCAAAGTTATTTCACTGGTGGCGACTTGTCGAACCACGGAAAGACTTGCGGTCAATGCCTCGTTGGGTGAAACCTAGTATATCAGATTTTATCATTCACCAATCAGCAGAGCCAGTGGACGCCACGGCGGGCTACCCGAGAGGGGTGTCCGTGGTAAGTACAATTTTTGTTTTAAAAAGGAGAAAGGAAAAGGTAAAGAATGAGAGAGAACGCACAACTGACCAAATGTAAGAAGAGGAGAATGGTTTTAAAACAAGTTGTTTTTTAAACTTCAAATGACTAGAATAAGCAGGGTACAACAAGCAAAGAAGGGGAATTACAAACTTTTGATAAGGGCTCAGCCCGTTTGACAACCAAGACACAATCAAGAATAATAATTATTAAGATTTCTTGGGATCTGTTATTATGACTTTCAAGAAAAGCCCAAGAGCAAGGTTCGACAGGGAAAACTATAATCAACACCTATATAAGTACACAAACACTTTAATTAAGAAACAAAGCCACTAAATCTTTATATAAACAATGATTTAAGGCCACCCTTACAATCTCGATTTTGCACCCAAAGGAGGGCAGGAAGGTTATAGCGCATCGGAGGACAAGAATTTTTAGTACTCAATATCCGAAAGGAAGAAAAGGAAAGAAAAAGAAAGCGGAGTAAGGAGGGAAGAAGAGAAAAAAAAGAATGAAGAGGGGGGGATCCTTCCAGGCTGCTTAGACGCTATCACGTTGGCAATGTAAACGACCACTCGGGTCAGTGAAAAGTTCAAGGTGTGGCAACACTACTCTCACTTGTCCAAGCATGAGGTTGATAAAAGGTTCCAGTCTGAAGGACTTAGTTAGAATTGAAACCACGAAACCCCAAATAATTCAACATTCAAAGTTCAAATCTTGATACTGAGAGCGAAAGATATAAAAGGTTGTAACTTTTGCTCACCCAGTCTGTTGATAAATCAATGCAGCAATTCACAAATAAAAGTAGGTAAAACGTCGCAACGGACCAGCCGTTGGGGTACAGTTCCGCTCTCTCCACTCGAGTTGTTTTCCAACTGAATGTCTGACCGCCGAGAGTAAGGAATAGCTTGCTTATATAGGTGGTGAACATATTCGAGAAGTTACTCGATGAAAAATACGTAGGTGTGACGTCACAACGAGGAAGCAGCAGTGTGAGATAGCAGGCCAGTTAGTGAACAGCTGGGCGAGCAAGCAGAAGAATGCGGCGGAAGGTAAGACGTAGTAGCGCGGTCGTAACATATTCCCACCACTCGGCGAATCCGAAGGATGGGGGAGATGACGATGATGATCCAGAGGTGGAGAAGAAATTCCCATGGTGACCACGGAAGATACCATCGCCGGAACTCGTAGAACGATGAAGCAGAAACGGAAAGCAAAAACCAAACAGGCATAAGCAGCGAAATAAAAGGAAAAGGGAAGAAAGGGAAAAGGGATGGAAGGAAAGAGAGAGAGAAGAAGGGAAAACAAAGATGGTAGAAAGTAGAAAGGAAGAGAAAGGTGATATGGAGGGAAATAGAGAGTTACAAAAAATAGACATATATACATTAATAAAAAAGGAGTGGCCTTAATATATATATATATTGATGGAGAGAGAGATACAATAAAAATAAGTATTTTTGAACAATATACGCAATTTAAAGTAAAGTTTCCCATACGAGAAATCAAAAAAGGGAATGTAAAACCCCTAAAATTTATATATGGGAGAGTCAGACATAGGGGGAGTGTGAGTGGAGAGAGCAGAATTGAGTGAGCAAAAGGAAAGAAAAAAAGAAAATACAAGTATAGAAAACTCGAAATGGACAAATGAGAGAAGATAAAAAGCCTAACCAAAAGGAACAACAAAGGCAGCCTGGAAGAAGTCTCTATCCCTAACCCTCAGGAGAGGAAGGAGGAAAAAATTTCTTCATCTGAGAAAAATGAGCTTTTTTAATTTCAGTAGGAGTGTCAAGGGATTGGAGGAGGGCAGTGGTCGGAGAGGGAAAAAAGAAGATACGGAAAGGACCAATCCAGCGAGGGGAAAGCTTTGCAGATAAATTTTGAGAAGTAGAACTAATGGGATGATTCTTTAATAATACAAAATCAGAAACTTGAAAAGATGGGGAATGGACTCGGGAATTACAAGCCTTACGATGAAGATCTCTGGCGTGAAGAAGTTGTTGAAGGGCTTGATTCAGTTGAGTATCAGTGAGAAGATGAGAGGGGGTATCCAATAATGAGGATAAATTCCAAGATAAAGAAAGGGGTGTGTGTAACTCTCTGCCAAGAAACAACTTGGCAGGAGTAAAGGAGGTAGAATAATTAATAGTAGTATTTAATGCCAAAACAAAATGGGGGAGTTCGGATTCCCAAGACTTATGGTCAGTAGAATGAAAAATAGAAAGAAAAGTTTTGAGATTTCGATGGTAACGTTCTACAATGTTACCCTGAGGATGATAGGGGGAAGTAGAAACTTTCTTGATACCGTAAGAGAAACAAAAATTATAAAAGGCCTTAGAAGTAAAAATAGAAGCATTGTCGGAAATTAATACTTTAGGAAGACCAATGATGGGAAAAATCTGAGTGGATAATAAATTAATAATTATTTGGGAAGAAATATTTCGTAACGGACGAACAATAAGAAACTTGGAGAAACCGTCGAGCAAAGTGAATATATAAGCATTAGCTTTTGAGGATTTTACTAACGGGCCAACAATATCAATATAGAATTTTTCAGCGGAATAAGTGGCAGGAGAAGCGGCATAGGTCCCATAGGGTTGGTGGTTGAGTGGCTTATATTTTTGACAAGAATCACATAAACGAACCCAAGAATATATGTCTTTTCTCATCTGTGGCCAAAAAATAAAGAGGCAAGACGAGCATAAGTTTTGGCCATTCCAAAGTAGCCCCCAAACAGGGGAACCATGGAAATACTGAAAAATCATAGGACGTAAATTTGAAGGAAGAACGAGGCGAGAAATAGAACGTGGAGTAGGTTTAAAAATTAGCAGACGATTCTGCAAACGAAAAGGACCAGAATAATTTGGAAGAGAAAGGTCTTGAATGAGCTGTTGACAATACGGATCTTGTTTCTGATGGTCCAGACAGGACTGAAAGGAAAGGGGAAAATTAGTAAGGGAGGAAATAGAGGTAATAGCATTAACAGGCAAAGAATCAATTTCAGAGTCATGGGATTGAGTATCTTCAAAAAGGCGGGATAAAGCATCAGCAACTGAATTATGAAAACCCGATACAAACTTAAGCGAAAATTTAAAACGAGATAACCGAAGGAGCCAACGACCAGTACGACCTATTTTAGGAGCATTATGAAGCAACCAGGATAATGCTTGATTATCGGTCTGTACTACAAATTCGCGATGGTCCAAGTATTCGGCAAAATGTTCAATAGCCAAAAGAAGCCCCAGAGCTTCTCTTTCGTAGACAGAATATTTTCGTTCTGCAGGAGATAAAAGACGACTAAAATAGGCAATGGGTAAGGTTTGGCCATTACAAGTTTGTTGTAAAACAGCGCCAAGAGCGACGTCAGAGGCATCAGTTGAAAGTTCAAAGGGGAGGGAAAAATCGGGGATTTGCAAGAGGGGGCCATGAGAAAGTTTGGATTTTAAGGTATCAAAAGCAACTTGTTGAGAATTAGTCCAATGAAATTTAACGCCTTTTCTTTTAAGGAGATTTAATGGTTCCGAAATTTGAGAAAAATTAGGAATGTATTTGGCATAAAAGCCCACCATGCCTAAAAAGGAGCGCAATTGTTTCAAATTCTGAGGAGGGGGAATTTTATGAATGGCGGAAACACGGTCAGGATCAACAGCGACACCCTGTGAGCTGAGGATATGACCAAGAAATTTGATAGATGTTTGAGCGACAAGAACCTTGGAAGGGTTAACAGTCAAGCCAGCGGAACGAAGACGTGTAAGAACTTCACGGACATGCAGTAGGTGAGATTCGAAATCAGGAGAATAAACAAGGATATCGTCAATAAAAGGAAACAAATATTTGTACTTAAGATAGGAAAATAAAGAATCAACAAAACGCTGCATGATGTGAGATCCAAGATTTAACCCAAAAGGAACTTTTTTGAACTGATATAAACCAGTAGGCGTAATAAACGCAGTGTAGCGAGAGCTAACATCATCAAGGGGAATCTGATTGTAAGCGGAGTTGAAGTCAAAAATAGTAAAATAATGAGAATTAGAAAAATGTTGGAAAGCGGATTGTAATTTAGGCATCGGATAGGCATCATACAGTATACGGGCGTTTAATTTTCTATAATCGACTATAAATCGAAAGGAGCCATCAGGTTTATTAACAATGAAGGCAGGAGAGGCATAATTGGAGGATGAAGGAATGATAGTGCCATCACGAAGCATCTTATCAATTAATTCATTAAGAATCTTCATCCTAGGAGGGCTAAGAAAATACGGAGAGGAGCGAACCGGAGTAGTGTCAGTCATATCGATATGGGCTGTGAAGTTCTTAACAGTCCCTAAGTTAGGGGTAATCACATCAGAAAATTCCTGGAGGAGAGACTGTACCTGATCAGAATAAAGAGAATTAATTGTGATGGGAAAAGGGATAATCAAAAGGGTTTATCAACGGAACAGATTTGGATGAAAAATGAAAAGAAACCTGGGAATGAACGGAATCAAGAATGAGACCAGTGTGAGAAAAAAAAAATCAAACCCTAAGATGAGAGGAGACGATAAATTCTCAACCACAAGAAAAGTAAAGGGCCAGGAAAAATATTTCATTTTAATGTTTAAAGATATAGTGCCAAGGACATGAAGAGGTTGGTTTGATGCGGAAATACATTGCCGAGAAGATGGAGTATACTGAAAATGAGGAAAATTGGCTTTTAAGGATTCAAAAAATGACAAACTAATAAGGGATACGGCAGCACCTGAATCTAAGAGAGCAACTGATGGCAAATTATTCACAGTTATCAACACATGAGAAGTACAAGGAAGAAAAGAAGCACTAGAAGAAAACGGAGGAACATTTTCAGGAGGAGAAAAAGTAAGTGAAGGCAGGTTTTCCCCAATAATACGACGACTGCCTAACGACGTGGGTGGAAGGCGTTTCCCGAAAGTGAGGCAGTACAATACTTAGAAATATGTCCCTGACCTTTGCAACGAAAGCATGTTATAGTTGAACGATTTGTTGATGAAGAAGGAGAGACAGAAGGCGAAGGTAACGAAATAGGTAGGGGAGGGGGTACGATACCAGGTGGGGGAATAGATGAATAATATGAAAGATCTCCTAAGGAATTAATGACATGAGACTGAGCCAAATTGTATAACTGAAGCATGGTAGTGGGAGGGTTAAGTGCATCGAGGAGCTGACGAAAGGAAGGAGCAGCATAAAAACGGACAATTGAAATTAATTCTGGAGTATTACAAGCAATGTTCAATACATCACTATAGGTAGTAATAGAATCAAGATAGTCATGTGTAGATTCAGTAGGTAGTTGGTGGCGACGGACAAACTCAGTGCTTAATTTGTAACGAATCTCATAGGGCAAAAAATAATAATGTATGATAGTCCGTAAGTGAAACCATGAAGAAAAATTAGACATATTATCAAGCCAAAATTTTGAAAAGAAACCAGTAGTTTTAGCCGACAAAAGACCAATTAATTGAGGAGCAAGTGTAATATTTAAAAAATTTTCTCACAGAGAAAAGCCAAATGGTCAAGCTGCGAGGATCAGTAGCTTGTAGCTGAGGTACAAGAAGCAATGATTGCTTAACTATCTGAATATTAAGTGCACTGTCAACAGAAGTAAGATGGGGGGAGGCAGAAAAATGGGATGGTGATGGAAACATTGCATGTTGTTCGACGACTGGAGGAGATTTTATGTCATCAGAAGAATGCATTAGTGAATCCGAAGAAGGAGAGAAAGAAATCAAGTCCCCGATAAGAGGGGTCGGTAAGGACAGATTACGATATGAGGGAAGTGGTGAAGAATTAGAACTGTCACCCAGAGGAAAGTTATCCGAAAAACATGCCATAACGATAAGGAAAAGAAAAACAGAGCGTATAATTAATGGAAAAGATTGTCTGCTACCATTTGTGGCGTGAAGAGTCAATGTGGGGTGCCAATAAATATTTTATTCATACCAGTGGCAAAAGGAACGAAAACCTTAGCATAGAAAATGAGATGGTCGACCCATAACAACAAAGATCGTCAAAAGATGATCATTGGGACACAGCAACGCTCAAGGTAAACCAAAGTTATTTCACTGGTGGCGACTTGTCGAACCACGGAAAGACTTGCGGTCAATGCCTCGTTGGGTGAAACCTAGTATATCAGATTTTATCATTCACCAATCAGCAGAGCCAGTGGACGCCACGGCGGGCTACCCGAGAGGGGTGTCCGTGGTAAGTACAATTTTTGTTTTAAAAAGAAGAAAGGAAAAGGGAAAGGTAAAGAATGAGAGAGAACGCACAACTGACCAAATGTAAGAAGAGGAGAATGGTTTTAAAACAAGTTGTATTTTAAACTTCAAATGACTAGAATAAGCAGGGTACAACAAGCAAAGAAGGGGAATTACAAACTTTTGATAAGGGCTCAGCCCGTTTGACAACCAAGACACAATCAAGAATAATAATTATTAAGATTTCTTGGGATCTATTATTATGACTTTCAAGAAAAGCCCAAGAGCAAGGTTCGACAGGGAAAACTATAATCAACACCTATATAAGTACACAAACACTTTAATTAAGAAACAAAGCCACTAAATCTTCATATAAACAATGATTTAAGGCCACCCTTACAATCTCGATTTTGCACCCAAAGGAGGGCAGGAAGGTTATAGCGCATCGGAGGACAAGAATTTTTAGTACTCAATATCCGAAAAGAAGAAAAGGAAAGAAAAAGAAAGCGGAGTAAGGAGGGAAGAAGAGAAAAAAAAGAATGAAGAGGGGGGGATCCTTCCAGGCTGCTTAGACGCTATCACGTTGGCAATGTAAACGACCACTCGGGTTAGTGAAAAGTTCAAGGTGTGGCAACACTACTCTCACTTGTCCAAGCATGAGGTTGATAAAAGGTTCCAGTCTGAAGGACTTAGTTAGAATTGAAACCACGAAACCCCAAATAATTCAACATTCAAAGTTCAAATCTTGATACTGAGAGCGAAAGATATAAAAGGTTGTAACTTTTGCTCACCCAGTCTGTTGATAAATCAATGCAGCAATTCACAAATAAAAGTAGGTAAAACGTCGCAACGGACCAGCCGTTGGGGTACAGTTCCGCTCTCTCCACTCGAGTTGTTTTCCAACTGAATGTCTGACCGCCGAGAGTAAGGAATAGCTTGCTTATATAGGTGGTGAACATATTCGAGAAGTTACTCGATGAAAAATACGTAGGTGTGACGTCACAACGAGGAAGCAGCAGTGTGAGATAGCAGGCCAGTTAGTGAACAGCTGGGCGAGCAAGCAGAAGAATGCGGCAGAAGGTAAGACGTAGTAGCGCGGTCGTAACAGTAATCGTTTAGTTCGTCAAGTAGAATGTCAAGAGCTGTCTGTCTCTGTTGATGTTTTCCTATTCCCTGAGCTCTAAGTTGATCCCGTGCGCGATTAGAATTTAAGTTGTTAGGTAAATTCCGAAATTGTGTACATTTTTTATTTCTGATTAACTACTTTGTGCGATTTCTTAGATGCGGGTAAAATTCGAAGTCTGCGTCATCTAGAGTTTGTTTATGATGTCAAAATAACGAGTCTCGATGGGTCATCATTCTCTTGGTTTCGTCATCTAGCCATGGACTAGAAGGGCGAAAAACCTTTATTCGACGTGTGTGTGTGTGTTTCATTGCCGGATTATTTGTATAAAATGTCACTTCTGTTTCTTTGTAGCTTATCACGTGACCATTATTATAATAAAATTACCGTATTTATTCTAAACCAGAATATTGCATTTTTACTCAAACTGTTTTTGCTTGCATTCATTCCACTTGTACTCGGAATATATGAAATGCTGCTTTTATGTTGGGATGGGAGCAACAGAGTTTGGCGGGGGTGGGGGTGGGGGCGTTGTAGTCCAAGGAGTCCAGGCACCGCAGAAGTTTTAATGAATGTACTTTTATTAAGCATTTTGTATATAATGTATATTGCTATTAGCTTGTGGAGTCCGACTCATTGGCTGAATGATAGTGTTGAGGCCTTCGGTTCAGGTGGTCCCCGGTTCGATTCCCGACCGGGTCGGGGATTTTAATCGCGCCTGAATAATTCTTCGGGTTCGGGGACTGGGTGTTTGTCCCAACACTTTCCTCTTGATATTCAGACAACATACTACACTACCAACCACCAAAGGAACACACAACAGTGATTACATCCCTACATATAGGGTTGGCGTCGGGAAGGGCGTCCGGCCGTAAAACAGGGCCAAATCCACATGTGCGACACAGTTCGCACCCGCGACCCCACACATGTGGGAAAGAATAAGAAGAAGAAAAAGAAGAAGAAGAAGAAGAAGAAGAAGAAGAAAGAAGAGGCAGAAGAAGAATAGTATTAGCTTCCGGAATCCGCACGAATCTACCAATCTTACTTAGATCCAAGGACACTCATTTCCTTTTTAGGTAATCTATACCACCTGAACTCTTGAAGTTTGGACATCTATCAAAATAAAATTCTGGATCCCCCCCGCCCAACTGAAATCCTGGCTACGCTACTGAGCAGATCAGAAGATTATGAAGTACTATTAAAATATCTTTGCACTGGAAGAATATATATGCAAACACAATATTATTTACATTTTCTTGTCACGAGAGGAGCGAAAGAAAGACCGCGCATTCTTCTCTACTTCATAGTTACTGCAGCCAAACACAGCACATACCTTTCCCCTCATGTTGAGAGGAGATATCAAGGAATGACACACGCTACCTATTTAATTATGTCAACTCACTGAAAACGCATAAGTTTAAATAACACCAAGAACTTCACACACAAATACACGTGCTCTTATGACAGAATTAGTAGTTCTCAGGTCTACCCGCTAGAGAGAGCTATAATAGCTGTCCCTCGATATCTCGCTGAGTGTCACGCACTGCCTGCTCGACCTGCATCCGATGGCTGCTTATACTGCCTGCTCATTACAACATTTTAACATGGCACTAAATGAAACACTCCGTTTACAAATACCCACAGCAGGTGGCAGCACCAACCGGCTCCAGACCTGTCGGAATGAAATAGCGGGAAATAGGGTAGTACTGTACTTGTTTTCAGTGAAAATGGTGTACTGCTGCGTGGCTTTCTGCAAATCAAAGAAAGGGAAACCAGAATGCCGTGGTATTTCATTACCTTCAAGTACGGAATTGCGTCGAAAGTGGTTAAGTATTATATCCAGGGAAGGAAACAGCAAGGGAAGTAAATGGATTCCTTCTGACTATTCCGTGGTTTGCAGTCTACATTTCGTAAATGATGACTTCAAAGTGACCAGCAAAACGCGAAAATTAAAAACAGGATCTGTACCCAGACTTTTCCCTGATTGTCCAGCTTATAAACAACCGCTAATTTCAGCGAAGAGGAGGAGAAGGGATTCAAACACAGAGACGTCTAACATGAGCTCTTCAAACATCATTGCAGAAAATGGTAAGCGTTATATAAGGTATGAAGTATTACATACTAAGTAATACAATTTCTGGAACCGAGCTGGATAGCTGCAGTCGCTTAAGTGCGGCCAGTATCCAGTATTCGGAAGATAGTAGGTTCGAACCCCACTGTCGGCAGCCCTGAAAATAGTTTTCCGTGGTTTCCCATTTTCACACCAGGCAAATGCTGGTGCTGTACCTTAATTAAGGCCACAGCCGCTTCCTTCCCACTCCTAGCCCTCTCCTGTCCCATCGTCGCCATAAGACCTATCTGTGTCAATGCGACGTAAAGCAACTAGCAAAAAAAAAAAAAAAAAAAAAATTGCACTGTTAATATGAAGGTACAAAACAGAATAATATGCTGTCATATATTCCATTACAAGTCTTTTGTTAGTAGTATAAAATACCGGGTGAGTTGGCCGTGCGCGTAGTGGCGCGCGGCTGTGAGCTTGCATCCGGGAGATAGTAGGTTCGAATCCCACCATCGGCAGCCATGAAGATGGTTTTCCGTGGTTTCCCATTTTCACACCAGGCAAATGCTGGGGCTGTACCTTAAGTAAGGCCACGGCCGCTTCCTTCCCACTTCTAGACCTCTCCTGTCCCATCGTCGCCATAAGACCTATCTGTGCCAATGCGACGTAAAGCAAAAAAAAAAAGAAAAAAAAATCTGGGGACAATTGCACTGTTAATATGAGGGTACAAAACAGAATAATATGCTGTCATATATTCCATTACAAGTCGTTTGTTAGTAGTATAAAATACCGGGCGAGTTGGCCGTGCGCGTAGTGGCGCGCGGCTGTGAGATTGCATCCGGGAGATAGTAGGTTCGAATCCCACTATCGGCAGCCGTGAAGATGGTTTTCCGTGGTTTCCCATTTTCACACCAGGCAAATGCTGGGGCTGTACCTTCATTAAGGCCACGGCCGGTTCCTTCCAAATCCTAGGCCTTTCCTATCCCATCGTCGCCATAAGACCTATCTGTGTCGGTGCGACGTAAAGCCCTTAGCAAAAAAAAGTAGTATAAAATCGTGTCAATATACTGTTCTTCTTCTTCTGCTTCTTATATTATTATTATTATTATTATTATTATTATTATTATTATTATTATTATTATTATTATTATTATTATTATTATTATTATTATTATTATTATTCATTACGCAGGTAGGCCCTATTTAGTTGTTTCGGTTTTACAGTTATAGCGAAACTAATGTCAGGTTCTCTCTCTTTCTCTTTCCAGTCGACTCTTCGTTTACGGATACAGAGGTAGGCCAAAATACTAGTAACAACGACCTGTGTGACGTTGGTTGTCAAGTTGATACAATGGATGACAGCAGCATGGAAAGTCTAAAGAGAACAAATAAAAGGCTTCGTGTTGCGCTATTCAGAATGAAGAAGAAAATAGTAGATCTGGAAGAAAAATTACACCAATCAAGTAAAGAGCTTGAAGATTGTAATACGCAACTGAAACCACTGAACATTATAAAGAAAGCTGCAGGTGAGGGTGTTGTGAAGGCCATTTATCTTCAAGATCAAGTGAATAACTTTCAGAAACAGCGCCCATTATGGTCTGAAGAAACTATACGGCATTGCATTTGTTGGCGGATTGCTTCTCCGAAAGGTTACGAGTATGGGCGGAGATCAAAATTAATACTGTCACCTTCACGCAGTACATTAGACAGGTATCTAGGGACGGTGAAGTGTGGAGCTGGTATCTCGCCACTAATAAAGAAAGACTGCAAGCAGAAGCAGCTAATTTGAATGATCTGGAGAAAGTTTGCTCCCTTATTTGCGACGAAATGGCAATTAAAGAGCGGCTGCTATATAATAAAGAAGAGGACAGATTCTATGGACTTGTCGAAGCAGAGGGAGTCTATAACGAAGAAATTGGAACAAACCCTCAACTCGCCAACAAATTGTTGTGCTTTGTGATTCATGGGTTGACGAAGAAATTTACGATTCCGGCTGCCTGCTTCATGGTGAAGGCATTACAGGGACATGAGCTTTTCCTCCTGGTTCAGCAGGTTTTGAAAGCTGTCGAAGAATGTGGTTTCTATGTTATTCGTCTGGTGACGGACAATCATAGAACAAATGTTTAAGAAATTTGGTGATGGAGAATTAAAGTCGTGTGTAGTTCATCTTGCAACGCCATGCGACAACTATATTTGTCTTTCGATTATTGTCATATTATTAAAAACATCAGATCTCAGTTTCTTGAACATGATATGGCAGATAAAGACGGCATTATCACTTCATCTTCCTTAAAGGAGCTGTATCGTCTTCAGAAGAATCTCGTAGTGAAACCGGTCCGGAATTTAACGAGGAAGCACGTCGAACCAAGTTCTTTTGAAAAGATGAATGTACTCTATACTGTGCAAGTGTTCTCACCGCCAGTCACAGCAGCTTTGCAGTTCCTAATGGAAAACTCATCGCGCCTGACGGCAAGAGTCGATTTTTCGGAGGCTGGGCCTACCATACGACTTATGAAATCTGTGTATAAATTCTTCAATGTCCATGACACCAGCGATAAAACACAGCACTTGAGGCAAAATAATCCGGACAAAATGATGTTCTTTTCTCCAGCAGACGAGCGTCTCCAGTGGCTGAAAGACGATTTCAATATCTTGAAGAGATACAAGAAGCGTCCAAAGCTCTCAATCTAAAGGGACTTACGAAAGAAACACATCAAGCTATTCTGTTTACTGCTTTATCTACTTCTTCGTGCATTGTTCATCTTCTACAGAATGGATATTTTTATGTGCTGACACGGGCCCCGAGACCCAGTTGAAGCCATGTTTAGTGCTATAAGAATGGGAGGAGGATGCAATGACATGACTGACTCCCGGGCTGCTCAGAATTCCATAAAGAGAATTCTGAAATCCGGAATTTTGATGTCCACCGATGGTGCTAACGTTATCCAAAAGGAAAATACAAAATTTTCTGCCGCAGTATCCTCTCCCGGACTTGACGATACAGAACCAGTGTTGCTCCCTGAGTATGTACTTGATTTACTAGAAGATATTCGTGAGCCCCCTGAGTCAGTGTGTGTCACTTTGGAAACTGCATCCCAGGCATTAGTGTGTGGTTATTTAGTGCGGATAATCGAAGAAAAAACAGAATGCAGCACGTGCTTGAATAACGTTTCCACCTCAGTTAACGCTTCCCCATTGATGAACTTAATCAGACAGTCGGATAGAGGAGGCCTGCGCTATCCCCAGCAACGATTTATTGGCCTAATTATAGGGCTACAGAAATTTGTTGAGGCGGCTCTGCCGTACTGCAAGAAATCTGCAAGTCTGCTCCTGACTATAAAAAACTATGTTCTACCTTCTTTGTGCCAGTGTAACATTTTAAAGTGTTTTAGGAACAATAAGCACCAGGAACTTGTGTCGGAAGCTGTGGTTGCCAAATTCGTGAAATGTAGGGAAGTACCATACAGAAAAAGTTTCAAGGCTTTCTTGTTCGTCAAAACCTCTTTCTCGAAAAGTCTTAAAGCTATAACTCTCTAGAGCAGCACTTTATACGTAAAATTCTTTAATTTTTCTGTTACTGTCAGATTTTAAATTTCCCTTGTATGCTTATCTAGTTGTATTCACGCGATTATTGGGTACGGTTGGTGCTACCATCTAGCAGCAGATCAATTGTAAGTCGTGTTACACGTTTGAACATGGAATGAGCAGGCAGTATAAGCAGCCATCGGATGCAGATCGAGCAGGCAGTGGTGTCACGTATTGTCTCTACTGCATTTGGTTACGCTATCAGACTGCTACAATCAGGTACTGCGCGGATTTTCCTCCTACATGACGTTTATTCTACAAAATGGACCAATGAACTATGTGCGAGGCCCGAAGTCTGTGCTTCCCCTCAACATGTACCAAAAGGAATCAATGCTGCTGCGATCACCGAGGAGAAGGAGATACAGAGAGAAAGAAAGTGGGCGATATAACTATCTGTAATGTTTTGATGTATCGGTAGTTTGTAGTTCTAATTAATTGAAAAATTCAGTAGATTTTATATAAATACACCTCTCCACTGGTAGTCAATAAAAATGTAAAGAATAAGGCGGCTGCTGGGTTCGTAAAAGAGACGAGAAGAGGGAATCCCAAGGCACGTGAAGGGATCGTACGTTATGAGTTGCTAGAAGAGAAAATAACGACGTTGCGTAACTGCAATGTCTGAGACAGGCTGGCTGACTGTGAAAAATTTAACCTCAAGATAAATTTGACACACTAGCGCACCCAAGCATGCTATAGCAATGAAATAAATAAACAAATAAATACATAAATAATTTGTCATTCCCAGAGCCCCTCAAAGTTCCTCAAAAAAATAATTTCCCCCCTAAAATATCCCCTGACTCTTTTATCCTCCAACTTGCCCTCTAAGACGAAAACATCCCCCTAAATTTAGGGGGAAACCCCCTAAGTTGGCAACACTGATTGGAAAAGATCAAGGCAATTTATCTAAAAAAGAGTACTCAGCGTATCTAAATTTAATCTCCCCTTCACGGTTGGTATATGAGCTGGTGAGAGAAAGGTTCTTTATAGAGGATCTTTGAGAATGGATGCTATTACATTCTACACCTGTGTATCAGAGTGCGTTAAAAGAACTACACGACAAGAAGAAAGAAATATGGAGCACGTTTTACACCACGGATGCTATGATGACTCAAGATTGGCAACGTCCAAATTACGACCTGCGACATATCATGACGCGATTCGCTGTGTATGGATTCCATCACAAAATATACGACAAGACAAGACATCACGACCCTACTAATGACTGTACTTGCAAATTGTGCAAGAAACAATGCGATCGGTACCATCTTCGAGAGTGTACGGAAAGAACAAGGTCGTTGACCTCATTTTGTAGTGAATGAGCAATGTACGATATTGTATTTATTTCTTGGCCATTGGCTGCATTAAATTCTATTATTATTAATGTCTATACAGCCCGTGATGGATTCACAGATATTGTGAAATGTAATTTAAGCTCATCTCTACCTCGAATCCCGGGGGATCCTGGTTTTAGATTTTCATATGAAAAATGAAGTGGCTGTGGCATCATGAAGGGCATTCGGCCTAAACTCGATATTTCACTCACTAAACATATGTGTACACTCGGTAATCGGATGTAATGCCACAGTCTAATATATACAGTGGCGAAGCTCTGATGATATTTTTCATCCGAGGCGACTACAGCGCTCCAAGCAGCGAGGTAGAGGCAACTTGCTAATAGACAACAGGGAACGAATTACCACTACAGTCTAAAATTATCATAACTTCTGAACCATTCATGCAAACAATGTCCTGACAAGGTTATTGTAATCCTTATGAAATAGTGGAGGAGGTCAAACAATTTATTTCGATGGGAAGTTCGAGGATAATATCGAAATATTTATTTAATCTTAAGGAGTTATTTTCTTTACCGCGGAATATAACATAAAATCGCTTCTAGAGGGCAACCGGTTCGAAATAGGTATATACCACCGCGGACTTTTTTGTTTTTCCCTATATTTTCATTCCCCGCGGGGCGGGGCGGGCCCCCTAGAGCGTTACGCGCTCTCTCGCGCCGGGAGAAGTGATGAGAGCAGTGCGGTGTTTTAGATGTAGAAGATGGGTAACGATGTGAAAAAGTTAGTGATGGGGAAGACGGTGATAGGAATTATTGAGGATGTACGCTAGGAGTGAAATTTCGATAAGGGGACCAGGATGAAGATGGAGGGTTAGGAGGTGTAGGGTCGCAGTGAGATTGTAGAGGGAAGATGTGAGGAAACGTAGGATGTCAAACTTCGGAGGTAACTGGGGGAAGAAACTAGGTGGGGGATGTGGGGGACTAACAGGTGGACTAGTTGGAAAAGGTGGGGCTGGCCAGGGGTGGCGAGGAGTATTGTTGAGGGGATGGCGAACAGGTTTGGGCGGAGAGATTGATGGCTCAAGTTTGTGGCGATAGATGTATACTCCGGTACTGATGAGGTGTTGGACATCTTCAGCGGTCGGTAGATGGATGCGAATCATGTACGTTGGGCCCGAGGCGTTCTGGATGCGGAAAACGCGGCGAACCGCGACGCCTTCCGCTTGGAGCTGGTGGAGAATTGTGTGGTTTGAAAGTGCAGGGTCCACATCTCGGATTACACAGCTGTACATTTTGTGGAGCAGTGGTGGTGGTGGTGGTGGTGGTGGTGGTGGTGGCGGCGGCGGCGGCGGCTGCTGCTTCGTCGTCGTGTATAGATTGTAGAGGCGATGGTGATGTGGCTGCGGTGGAATCAAAGATGTCGTCAAGGGGTTGCTGGGGTTGAGGTTGTGTGGAAGGTGGGGAATAAGGTAGGGAGGATATAATTATGGCTGAAGGATGGCTTGTAGTAACGGTGGTGGTAGGAATATGGGAGGGGGGTATAGGCTGTCGTCGTAAAGGTGGTGGTGGTAGTTGTAGTGGTGGGATAAGTGGAAACGGGAGGCGATGAAGGCTATAGCGATGTACTAAGGTGAGGAGAGGTTACGACGGGTAGAGTAGTCGGATTTGCACTGAGCTGTGCCAGGATGGATTGGGGAGTAGGCTCCGCTAGGTAGTACTGATGATGGATAGTTACTCCGTTGTCGAAGAGGCGCTTCAAATCATCCAGCGTTGGTAGATACAGCAGGATCTGCGAAGACGGAGATGAGGTGGAGCCATCCAATAGCCGGTACGCATCGTGGACTCGGAAGTTGGCGGAGCGGAGTGCGCTGCAAATGTCGTCTTCGGAGATGGCGTATTCAACCTCGAGAATTATGCAGGTAAACATGGTAGGGGAGGCCGACTTCCTTCGTGGTGTCAGGCCGATATGCTTTTTTGACGTCGGCGAGGTGCGACGTATAGACAAATACAGTAGAGATAATACGCGACACTGAGCGAGATATCGAGGGACAGCTATTGGAGCTCACTCTAGCGGATAGACCTGAACAGTACTGATTCTCTCATAAGAGCACGTGTATTTTTGTGTGAAGGTTTTGGTGTTATTTATGCGTTTTCAGTGAGTTGACATAAATAAATAGTAGTGTGTGTCATTCCTTGATATCTCCTCTCAACATGAGGGGAAAGGAATGTGCTGTGTTTGGCTGCAGTAATTACGAAGTAGAGAAAAATGCGCGGTCGTTCTTCAGGTTCCCTCGTGACAAGAACATGTAAGTAATACCTATTGTGTTTGCATATCTATTCTTCCAGTGACAGAGATTTTTATAGTAATTCATAATCGTCTGACCTGCTCGACCCATATTTTAACTGGCTTAAGCCGCTTAAAATGTAATGCGCATATTTTATTGTATAGTGCAGCAGTTAACCTTCAATACCGATGTGTTGTTGTAGGTGTGATCTGTGGGTTTTGAAATGTCACAGAAGTGATTTGGATAAGGTGTACGAGAAAGAAGGGGCGTTACGCTTATATAAGAATTATAAGATCTGCTCAGATTATTTCCAGGGTAGCGACTTTAAAAATCCTCGACTATACAGCCAAGGGTATGTTACATTTTTACTCTAATTGTACGTAAATATTCCTCAAAGCATCACTATCGACAGCATTTTCACACTTTTCTTTCTTTTATCCCTCTTCTCAGATTAAAGCTGGGATTTTATAGATTATCTTTCTGTTAGTAGGCTTCATGTTAAAAGGAAAATCGTCCAGCTATTAAATGTTAATTCGCCGGGCTGAGTGGCTCAGGCGGTTAAGGATCCTTTCACACTACACGGTTTCGACCGTACGGCAAAAAAACCGTACGGCGACATTCCATTAGTGGCGTGAAGAAGAGCATTAGACCTTTCACATTACACGGCACGGCAGCCGTGCCGTGTAGCAGCCGTGTCTTGCCACTGGAATGGACGGCTGCCGTTGACTCAGTGGCGCACACAGCTAAATGCGTGCTTTCACACTGTACGGTTTTTTGTTTTACTTTGTTGTTAAAATGTTCAGTGCATTTCTTTGTAGGATTTATCGTTGGTTTTGTGAAATGGCTGACGTAGATACTGAAATTCTTATTACTCTGGTCCATACTGGAACGTAATCTAGACATTTATACAGTAGTGGCGATTGGGTATTGGACGTGTGTGTTGGGGGAGAGGGGCGAAATTTACAAACAACAAAACGTATCCGGGTTTGTGGTTTATAGCGTGGGGGGGGGGGGAGGTATATACACCAAAACTTTTCTAAAAAAGCTCAAAGTGGTAGGCTAATTTCGACAGAGAGGTAAAGGTTGTCAGGCTACCAACTTAAGTGCGGTAATAGTTTTTTAGATATTGATTCAATACCACACAATAAAACTTTCATCAAGGGAACAATTTTACACATGCACTAAAATTAAACAGAAGTACGGTGTGATAATACAATTAAAATTCGTTTAGTATTTGACTACACACTACGAAACTAATACACTAAAGAGATTGCCAGATAGACGAATGCGCGCGGCAAGCGAGTAAATCATACATCAGTGTCCATGGCCTTGGCAATAAAATATACCCTTGCCACCCTTCCTCACAGGACATTCAAAGTCTCCACTACTTGGTATGGCGCTATACAAATCAGTTAGCCGCGACAAACTACATTTTGTGCGTATTCCCGCTAATAATTTTATTGATAATTAAAGAAAATAAAAGAAAGATTTATCTGATAAGACAACAGGGCTTGTACAAATTGCTTTCTTAAATAATTAAAATAAGTCCTAGTTTCAGCCACCTAAAACGGAATAATAATGTAATGTTTTGTCCACAAATTGGGGCGGGGGCGACCGCATCCCCTCGCCCCCCTAATCGCCGCTACTGCATTTATAAAGATCGGAATGCGATAAGAAATGCCTGGCGTGAAGTTTACTTAGAAATGAAACCAGATTTTGATCTAATTTAAGACAAAGAAAAATGTGTTTGGTAATTTAAGTGTATTTTCAGTATATTATATATATAGTGTATGTTATTACATAATACAGATTCACAAATATATACTTATGATACAATTTCACAGTTTAATGTTCAGCCACAAACTACTAATATTAAGAAATCATCCTATTATTAAAATGACTCTTTGTATGACGAAGCGTTGGTCCGAGCAGAGTGGAACCGATGCACAGTGCACGGAGCTCTAGCGCCTCGATTTGCACACGTGAGATTTTGGGCGTTTGACAGGCCCTGATCTAGATGAACCGGCACCCGACCAGCAAAAAATGTGAGGCGTTGATGTAGAGAATGGAGTAGTCCGCAATTAGAGATGTGAACAACAGCGTGGTGTCCTTCCCTCTGTGTTGTGCGGGTGTGTGTGACAAAAAAGTCTGCGATGGTATATACCTACTTCGAACCGATTGCCCTCTAGAAGCGATTTTATGTTATAGTCCGCGGTAAAAAAAATCCTTAAGATTAAATAAATATTTCGATATTATCCTCGAACTCCTCATCGAAATAAATTGTTTGACCTCCTCCACTATTTTATAAGGATTACAATAACCTTGTCAGGACATTATTTGCATGAATGGTTCAGAAGTTATGACCAATTTAGACTGTAGTGGTAATTCGTTCCCTGTTGTCTGCTAGCAAGTTGCCTCTACCTCGCCGCTAGAGGTGCAAGTGTCGCTCAAGCTGTCAAGTGGATGACTCTTATTAGAGCTTCGCGACTGTATATATTAGACTGTGGCACTGCCTTTGTGATGTACAGGCCTTACTGTAGCGAGCGCGGGAAAGCGATCAGCTGATCGTTAGGGGGGTAGTTCAGTACGTGGGTTAGTTGAGTTACATGTCAATTCTTCGTTGTTTTATTGAAACTGTAAACGTTGGTTGCATGTTTACTCAGATATATATGAGATTGAGTCGTCATCGACTGCATTATTAAGTGAAAAGTCCTTAATTAGTGAAGAAAACTTAGTGTGAGAATATCGCTCTGCAGTGTTTTAATTTTGTAGTTTACCGAGTTCGATAGCTGCAGTCGCTTAAGCACGGCCAGTATCCAGTATTCGGGAGATTGTAGGTTCGAACCCCACTGTCGGCAGCCCTGAAGACGGTTTTCCGTGGTTTCCCATTTTCACACCAGGCAAATGCTGGGGCTGTACCTTAATTAAGGCCACGGCCGCTTCCTTCCCATTCCTAGCCCCTTCCTGTCCCATCCACTCACATCACGGTCCCATCGTCGCCATAAAACCTATCTGTGTCGGTGCGACGTAAAGCAACTTGTAAAAAATGTAATTTATTTATTTGTGTAATGTTATATCCGTAGTGTGGTTCATGGTGTGGGTTACTGTACTCACGTCCTAGTTCGTGAACCATGGGCAACGGCTGAGTGGCCTAGTAAGTGGTCCTGAGAGTCGGGATACCAGTTGCTATGGAATGGAAGTGGGCATCTCGGACATATTCTGAGTCATGGTCCTCCTTGTGCTCAGGCGGCTAGGACTATACAATTCACCGGTGGTCCATAACCCGTTAGAGGAGAGATCCTCACTTGGACTATGTGCAAGTGGGGTAGCATCCTGCTTCATGAATTTACCGAGCTCAAAACATTTTAAACAACCTCGAACCTATGGGAGTAACGGAGTCCCACTCCCATTTGACAGGCGAGAGACTCCTTGGAAACAACTTGGCGAACGAAATGGAATTCGATGGGGGGCTATCAATATTAATGGGGCTTATGGAAGAAAGAAAGTAGAACTGGCTGAGTCAGCAAAGAGGATGCATCTGGATGTGCTAGGAGTAAGTGATATTCGGGTAAGGGGAGATAACGAGGAAGAGATAGGAGATTATAAAGTGTACTTGACGGGTGTTAGAAAGGGAAGGGCAGATTCTGGGGTAGGGATGTTTATCAGGAATACCATTGCACGCAACATAGTTTCTGTTAGGCACGTAAATGAGCGAATGATGTGGGCAGATTTGTCAGTTGGAGGAATTAGGACGAGAATTGTGTCCGTGTATTCACCATGTGAGGGTGCAGATGAGGATGAAGTTGACAAGTTTTATGAAGCATTGAGTGACATCGTGGTCAGGGTCAACAGCAAGGTTAGAATAGTGCTAATGGGCGATTTCAATGCGAGAGTTGGGAATAGAACTGAAGGATACGAAAGGGTGATTGGTAAATTTGGGGAAGATATGGAAGCTATTGGGAATGGGAAGCGTTTGCTGGACTTCTGTGCTAGTATGGGTTTAGCTGTTACGAATGCATTCTTCAAACATAAGGCTATTCACCGCTACACAGGGGAGGCTAGGGGTACCAGATCCATCATAGACTATATCTTAACCGACTTCGAATTCAGGAAATCTGTTGGGAATGTACGAGTTTTCTGGGGATTTTTCGATGATACAGACCACTATCTGACCTGTAGTGAATTAAGTATCTCTAGACCTAGGGTAGAGAAAGTGAAATCTGTCTGCAAGCGAATAAGGGTAGAAAATCTCCAGGACGAGGAAATTAGACAGAAGTACTTGGATATGATTAGTGAGAAGTTTTGAACAGTGGACAGTAATTAGGTCCAGGATATAGAAAGTGAATGGGTGGCATACAGGGATGCTGTAGTAGAAACAGCAAGGGAATGCCTCGGAACAGCTGTGTGTAAAGATGGGAGAAGGCAAACATCTTGGTGGAATGACGAAGTGAGAGAAGCTTGTAAACGTAAAAAGAAGGCTTATCAGAAATGGCTCCAAACAAGGGCCGAGGCAGACAGGGATTTGTACGTAGATGAAAGAAACAGAGCGAAAGAGATAGTTGTCGAATCCAAAAAGAAGTCGTGGGAAGATTTTAGTAATAACCTGGAAAGGCTAGGTCAAGCAGCAGGGAAACCTTTCTGGACAGTAATAAAGAATCTTAGGAAGGGAGGGAAAAAGGAAATGAACAGTGTTTTGAGTAATTCAGGTGAACTCATAATAGACCCCAGGGAATCACTGGAGAGGTGGAGGGAATATTTTGAAAAGCTTCTCAACGTAAAAGGAAATCTTCCTGGTGGTGTTGCGAACAGCCAAGCTCATGGGGAGGAGGAAAATGGTGTTGGTGAAATTACGCTCGAGGAAGTGGAAAGGATGGTAAATAAACTCCATTGTCATAAAGCAGCAGGAATAGATGATATTAGACCTGAAATGTTGAAGTATAGTGGGAAGGCAGGGATGAAATGGCTTCATAGAGTAATAAGATTAGCATGGAGTGTTGGTAAGGTACCTTCAGATTGGACAAAAGCAGTAATTGCACCTATCTATAAGCAAGGGAACAGGAAGGATTGCAACAACTATCGAGGTATCTCATTTATTAGTGTACCAGGCAAGGTATTCACTGGCATCTTGGAAGGGAGGGTGCGATCAGTAGTTGAGAGGAAGTTGGATGAAAACCAGTGTGGTTTCAGACCACAGAGAGGCTGTCAGGATCAGATTTTCAGTATGCGCCAGATAATTGAAAAATGCTACGAGAGGAATAGGCAGTTGTGTTTATGTTTCGTAGATCTAGAGAAAGCATATGATAGGGTACCGAAGGAAAAGGTGTTCGCAATACTGGGGGACTATGGAATTAAAGGTAGATTACTAAAATCAATCAAAGGCATTTATTTTGACAATTGGGCTTCTGTGAAAATTGATGGTAGAATGAGTTCATGGTTCAGGGTACTTACAGAGCTTAGACAAGGCTGTAATCTTTCAACTTTGCTGTTCGTTGTTTACATGGATCATCTGCTGAAAGGTATAAAATGGTAGGCAGGGATTCAGTTAGGTGGAAATGTAGTGAGCAGTCTGGCCTATGCTGACGACTTGGTCTTAATGGCAGATTGTGCCGAAAGCCTGCAGTTTAATATCTTGGAACTTGAAATTAGGTGCAATGAGTATGGTATGAAAATTATTTATTTATTTATTTATTTATTTATTTATTTATTGGTGACAAAAGGTCCCATGAGCCTCTGGCTCGTGATAGGGACAATACAGTACATACTTTTTTAAGGCAACACAATAATTACATTTCATATACGATGGCTTTTCTGTAAAGTGACAAGTACTTTTTTTTTTTACCAGTGTGCATGATGTGAATGTTCCAATTGACTGGAAAATGCATAGAAATCGTAAGATTATGTTTCAATGTGTTAGCCTGTAGTCACGGAAATGAACGGATATACAATATCAATCAATCAATCAATCAATCAATCAATCAATCAATCAATCAATCAATCAATCAATCAATCAATCAATCAATCAATCAATCAATCAATCAATCAATCAATCAATCAATCAATCAATCAATCAATCAATCACTACTGATCTGCATTTAGGGCGGTCGCCCAGATGGCAGATTCCCTATCTGTTGTTTTTCTAGCCTTTTCCTAAATGATTTCAAAGAAATTGGAAATTCATTGAACATCTCCCTTGGTAAGTTACTCCAATCCCTTACTCCCCTTCCTAGAAACGAATATTTGCCCCAATTTGTCCTCTTGAATTCCAGAATTAGAAATAGAACGTTACGGAGAAGGATATGCATTGTATGTCAGAATTAACAATCATTTACGAATAGTTCTTGGTTTTATAAGGTGTTAACAGTTTCTTAAGTAATTTAAACGAGTGTGTTATTCAAGCGAAGCGGATGTGTATCGCCTTCAAGTCCCACCCAAAGCGTAACGTCATCAGAGCTACAGTACGGCCTCTACATCACGAAGGCAATGACTGTCGGTAATACTAAAACGCACTTTCTTGATTTCAACGGTTTTCGCGTAGCTACACTTACATACAACCGCCACGTACAAGTTACATTACCAGCACCAGATTAATCTTGAGTGATACAAAAAATCCCACACCCTCAACCCCATTAGAGCGGTATTTTACATTACCTTACACATAAGCTCCCTTACAAGGGAGTTTCCAAAAATTAACGATATGATATAAAACATATCGCAGAGAAGATAAGTAATAATCCAATTTCGAATAGGTACCTATTCCAATAAAAATTTATGTCGTAGTATTTGCCATTGTAGTATTAGTAGTAACTACGGGATAGCAGAGAATCATAAAATATTCCATCAATGCAACCTTATCCTTCATTTTTGTGTAATGAAAGATTTTTTTCCACCTTTATATATAGTCGGTTTACTCGATAGATTCTATATAGGGTCATAGATTTCTATAATCTAGTATATACGACACGAACGGTAGAGATAAGGCCATTTTCTAGTAGCGTATATGAGTCCAACTCACGACCGGATAGATTCCTCGCTGCACTCCTTGTAAGCAAAGAGACACAAGCGTCTCGGTATAACACTGCGATAATACGACCTGGCCAATCAGAATGCATTCTTGAAAAGTATGGCCGCTGATGGCCTCAGCCTTTTACGAAAGTGCTGCCGTCTTTTTTTTAGTTTTTCTTAGTTTGCTTTCATTCCCCACCCTGAAGGGGTGGGACGGGCCACCTAGAGGGTAACGCCCTCTCTCTGGCCAAGAGATGCGGGCGGGTTGGGGAGATGTGACGGAAGAAGGAGGTGGGTAAAGGATGTGAATATGTATGAGATGGGAGGGGAATTGTGCCTATGCCTAGGTGTTGAATTTCGTTGAGGGAGTTTATTAGCATTGATGGTTACAAAGTAGTACAAAAGATATTACACAGATTTTAAAGTACGTAGTAGGATTATATAAAGGCTGTTGGACGAAGGTGGGGTTAGTGCTAGAGGTAAGGGAAAGGGCTAAGATGTGAAAGATACAGGAGAAGTTATGCAGAGAAGTGAGTAAGTTGTGGAGAGGGTTTGTTGGGTGTGGTATTGGAGGAGAAAAACCGGGTGGAGGAGGGTAAAAACAGATTTGTGGAGTCGGTGGAAGGAAAGGAGGAGCCGGCCGCGGACGGCGACGGGGTGCATGAGATCGTTTAGCAGGTTGGGGAGGAGAACGAGATGGTTCAGTGTGATGATGGCGGCCTTGAAGATGGATGCCGTTGTTGATGAAATGCTGGGCGATGCCCGGAGTCGGCAGATGAAGGCGAACGAGGTGGGTAGGTCCTGTAGCGTTGAAAATCCGAGTTGCTCGGCGAACTGGTGTTCCTGTCAGGCGGAGGTCTTGAAGTATGGCGTCGTTGGATAAGAGCGGGTCCACTCCTCGGATGACGCCGTTGCAATCGGTCGATGGTGGCGGCATTGTATCGGTGGTAGTGTCAATTGCAAGCGCTGGTTCTTGACTTGATGAGGTAGAGGTGGGAGGCATGATGATAGTAGTGGTCATGATAGGGATAGGGTGGGTTGTAACCGTAGTCGTGAGCGAAGTTGTGAGGGAGGTGTGAACTGGGGAGTTTGTGAGGGTGGTAGTAGTGGTGGTTGTTGTAGTGGTGTAAGGAAAGGACAAGGGTTGTGGCTGGGGTGTGTAAGGAGTTGGATCAGGAGAATAGTCCGGGAGTTGCTCTAAAATATTGCTAGGAGTGTCTTCCATTTGATGGAGGCGTTGGCAGATTTGTGCACCAGTGGCGAGAAGATGGTCACGTTCGGTGGATGTTTTGAAGAAAAGCAGGACGTCGTTTGATGGTGCAGAACCTTCCTGCAGCCTAGTGGCGCTGTATACTCCAGACTTGCCGAGTTCAGATAAGATGGTGTCTTCAGTGATGGATTGTTGGACGTCCAGGACAATACAGGTGTACATATTGGGAGGCCGACTTCCGATTTGGTGTCTGGCCTATATGCTTTGTTGGGTCGGCTGGGTGCGATGGTAGAGTTGCGGCGTCACCCGGCCGAATCAAAAATGAGGAGATAAGGATGTACAGAGTCAGCTGTTGTGACAGACAGCAAAAAGCCGAAGTCGTCCGTGTGTCTCGTGTGACCTCCGTGTGAAGTGTGTACACACACCTACCTGGCTGCCATCTGGTATGATTCGTAGTATATATGACAATTGATTACCAATTGTTTTTGCATAAGTAGAGGGAAAAATTGTTGTTTGAATTGTGTTTAGCATGTGGTCAATACGTTCGGGTGAATAATTTTTAATATTTGTTTGAATTGCGTCAACACATGGTCAATAAGTTCATTTGGATCGTTTCTAGCGTGGTCAATACCTTCATTTGGATAATTTTTGCTATCTATACGATGCACACAAGTGCATAAGTTGTCATCTGAATCACTAAAGCGTGGGCGGGTTAATGGAACTGGATTTACTTGTAAATTTTGTAGCTGGGACACATCCAGCGAACAAGAGTTAACGGGGACATATAAGCGTCATACATTCAGTGAGAAGACACACACTACGATCACATCAGCCCCGGGCTCTGGTTGAAGAGGAAGGACACCACGTTATCGACCACATCTCTAATTGCGGACTACTCCATTCTCTACACGAACGCCTCACTGTTTTTGCTGGCCGGGTGCAGCTCATCCGTACTTCGCACCTCGCCGGTGCCAAAGAACATATAGGCCTGACGCCACGAAGGAAGTCGGCCTCCCTTACCATGTTCACCTGCATAATTCCCGAGGTTGATTTCGCATTCTCCGAAGACGACATCTGCAGCGCCCTCCGCCCCGCCAACTTCCGAGTCCACGATGCGTACCGGCTAGTGGATGGCTCCACCTCGTCTCCGTCTTCGCAGATCCTGCTGTATCTACCAATGCTGGATGATTTGAAGCGCCTCTTCGACAACGGCGTAACTATCCATCAACAGTACTACATAGTGGAGCCTACTCCCCAATCCATCCTGGCACAGCTCAGCGCAAATCCGACTACTCTACCCGTCCTAACCTCTCCTCAACTTAGTACATCGCTACAGCCTTCATCGCCTCCAGTTTCCACTTATCCCACCAACACAACTACTACCACCACCTTTACAACGACAGCTTATACCCTCTCCCATATTCCCACCACCACTGTTACTACAAGCCGTCCTTCAGCCATAATGATATCCTCCCTACCTAATTCCTCACCTTCCACACAACCTCAACCCCAGCAACCCCCTGACGACATCTTCGATTCCACCGCAGCCACTTCACGATCGCCTCTCCACGCCGACGAAGCAGCAGCCTCCGAAACACCATCGCCAACGCCGCCGCCACCGCCACCACCGCTCCACAAAATGTACAGCTGTGTGATCCGAGGTGTGGACCCTGCACTTTCAAACCACACAATTCTCCTCCAGCTCCAAGCGGAAGGCGTTCCGGTTCGCCGCGTCTTCCGCATCCAGAACGCCTCGGGCCCAACGTACATGGTTCGCATCCATCTACCGACCGCCGAAGATGTCCAACAACTCATCAGTACTGGAGTATACATCTATCGCCATCGCCACAAAGTTGAGCCATCAATCTCTCCACCCAAACCCGTTCGCCATCCCATCAATAATAATCCTTGCCGCCCCCGGCCAGCCCCACCTTTTCCAACTAGTCCATCTGTTAGTCCCCCGCCTAGTTTCTTCCTCCAGTTACCTTCGACGTTTGACATCCTACGATTCCTTACATCTTCTCTATACAATCTCACTACGACCCTGCACCTCCTAACCCTTCATCTTCATTCTGGTCCCCTTATCTAAATTTCACTCCTAGCGTACTTCCTCAATAATTCCTATCACCGTCTTCCCCATCACTAACTTTTTCACATCGTTACCCATCTTCTACATTTAAAAAACCCACTGCTTTCATCACTTGTCCCGGCCCGAGAGAGCGCGTAACGCTCTAGGGGGCCCGCCCCGCCCCGCGGGGAATGAAAACATAGGAAAAAAGTGAGAAGATTCAAAATTCATATAGACTGTCCTGATAAGTGCTGATGATTTCCACATTAGGAGTTGAATAGGTTAGAGGTAATGGATTGGTATGTTCTTACTCAAGAGCCTGTCTTTTTCATTTCAGTGGTGAATTGTCCATATTGCAACCTTTCCACCCCACGCCATTTGCCGCATAGAACCAAATGACTGCATGATAATCCCTAAAAAGTCGGGATACCGCCATATAGCACCATACGTCAAAGCGCCTGATGGAAAGGGACCTTTTTAGTCTAGAGTCAAATGCCACCTCATCAGGAAAGAACAACAAAAAAAATCACAATGATGGGTGAGCAAGTGCTCTTCCGACCGTGCAAGGGTCTACTGCACCCTTCCGTTCCAGAGAATCAAACCACCGACCTCCCAAGGCCATGGTGCGTTCGCGGAAGAAGATCACAGAAAATAACACATAACTAGCTTAAAGGCATAAATGAACGGAAGGAAACCTGGGATACAATGTTATTCGGCAAAATGACAGGCAGACAAAAGTTTAAATACCTATTTATTGAGCCTTGATAAATCAAATTAATTAAAGGTTGATCCCGAATATTTATAGTATATCAATGTTGAATATGCAAGGTCTAATGGACTAAATACAAATTGTAAAGTGTCAAAAATTTTATTTCTCCTTTACCTCTTTCTTCTTCCCGACATGATGATAAATATTACATTATAATTTGTATAACATACTTTTTTAAAATCAGAAATATCCTTATAAATGCGACGGTTATCATTAATAACATTCTTCACTATCAGAAGAAGCAATTATTTATACAACAAATTAAATTGAAGATAACTTGAAGTGGTCACCTAGCTAAATTAATTATATTACAAAAATAAACAAAGAATAAATGAATGCTAGTCGATATAATCCTAATCAAAATAAAATGACTGATGTCGGGTCCAGAAATCGAACCCACATCCCAATGAATCCAATGACAAAAATTACGAAAATAAAACTCGATTTGTCATCCACATAAAGAGTGAAACACGACTAAAAGAATGTATAAGAAAGGAAAATATGTACACATAATATGAAAAGAAACAATAACAATATACACATGCAATTGGCTGTATATAAAAAAATATGTGACTACAAAAATCCATGGTTGCCTCAGAACTCGAACCGATGATATCCAAGATGGCATCGACAAACGGGACAAAACACTGCCTTTCTTAATTAATCATAGGGTCAACAAATAAATAATAATACTGGCGTTCCAGTTAGTTAAATATTATTATAAGATCATACATGGAAAAGTAAAAGAATCCTTTAAATAATAATCGGTGTCGCACTGCCTTCATTCTAAGTGGAATAGCTCGAACAATACAGCATACAGTAATCCTCTACAAGGGGCAAGCCCTCTCGCTACCCTTCCATCTTCGCTCAGCTCGTAAATCTCTGGACGTCAAAGCCCTAGCAAATAATGGCCCGGTGTGGCAGAAATATCCTTTCAACATCTCAAGGTGAAAGCAAATCGTTTCCCTTGGAACACATATTTATTAAATAATCTTATTTCATTATATATTCTCATATCAATTTCCAAAGCTCCACTGGCTTATAAATTCACTGTCTTGCCACAATTCTATAATACAATATCAATCCACTGTTCATTTTCTCATATTCACATCCTTCAACTTAGAATGACCGGCTTCGATTCCATCCGATTACAGAATACAGCCTAGGTTTTTCCTACTAAACTCATACCAATAAAATCAAATATGGATTTTAAATATATCAATAATGTTATTCTCATATATAGAAAGGGAAAATATTTCACATAAAAGGAAAACGCTAATCTCAATAGGAGGGCGTCTGTTCGATGTCTAGGCATGTCACAAGTTACGCATATAATTAATACAGCCATCTACAAATATATTATCATGCAAATTACGTGAAAATAAGAGTGCCTTGCTATCCTGATGTTAACAGTCGATAATCCATTTTTACAAGCATAATCACCATGCATTATCATAATAAGCTTGGATATCACGTAAATAAATTATACAAATTACGGCTTGGCTCAGTGCCAAAACAAATCTACTTTCTATTACATTTACCTAATCTAAGCACTCTCAGACTAACTAATATTTTATCATCACGTCAAATACATGCATTACGTTAATTATATATATATATATATATATATATTTAAGCCCATGGAGTAGACTATTAATTCCATGAAATGAACATAAATGAATATGAAGACCACTCAAAAGTTCTCTCTCTAATTAAAAAAATACATGCAATTTACATGTCTAACCTAATTTACGTGATCTGCATAATGAATAACCGTGCATTTATTAAAAAATTATTTAATTTTAGTACTTATCATCATGTCGTAACAATCCAAGGTTCGGGTCCCGGATAAGACCCTCATCTTCATTTTTTAAGCTTCCATGGTATTGACGTTGGTCACGGGTTCATGTCCGTTGCTACTCCCGCTGAGCACGTTCATAATCCAATGGTTATCTTCTACACTTATAACAGTTTTTATGAGATTAAGACTTGTTGCGTCACTTTAACACAAAAATTACAATTATTACACTATAATGAAATTAATACTTGTTGCATCACTTAAAAGTTACCATTATACCGGTCTTGCGATCACATAACTTCAACCTTTTTTTAAATACTATTGTTTGTAGACAATTACAATATTCTCGAAGATATAAACTGTACATTTACAGTCTGAAACACTAAATAGATCAGAACACCATCAAACTGTGGTTCTGCTTTGGATCCTTCGCGTGAAGTGGATACTGCTGTCATCATCGCGATTCCTTTTATAAACTTTCCCCCTCTCATGCAAGAGACAGTGGATAGTCCCCACTACTTTTTTAATTAATAGTTCCACGTGTCGTATGACATCGGTAATACACTCAAACGTGTGACTCAGATTCTTAAGTAGTCTGGTTATGTGCAGAACCTTAATTGTTCGGCCATTTATTTAAAATTAATTATCAAAATAATGCCCCTACAATGTCCTCCATGAGGGTGCTGCGTACAAGGGACGCTTAGCGTGTTATATAATGCAACGATTGCGTATTCTTCCACACGTTAATATATTATAAAGAATTGGAATTTTGGCAGATGTCTATAATGAAATCATATAACATCCCGAGGTTTCCCATATAAAAATATTATGCATGTCTCGAAATCTCATCATACAAATGCAACTCGCGAGCTGGCAACATCGTGTTCGGCCATTTTTTCAACGGGTGAAGATATCATTATCGATTTTTCTGGCTTGACATTTTCTTCTCTCTCTCTCTATCTGTGTATCCTTTTAGTTAAGACGGAGTGGTGTTTAGCAGTCTACAAAGGTTGTGTAAGCATGTGCAATCTAATGCAACTTTTTGTAACAAGTACGAGGGAGCTTTACAAAGGTTTTTCACTGCCAAATAATTAATAAATAAATATGTACATGACCGATAAGGTCACAATATATCACTGTGAATCACCAAGAGTTGAGTCAGCATGTGTTGCATGACCACAGTGAATTAATTCTTGAAGGATGTTCTACCACAGAAATGTCTTTCAGTAACATGAAAGGTGGGAAGAATGTTCAACCATTGTATCATAATAGTTATGCAACAGATCTTCATATTCATATTTTTTCACTGTATCTAGTTAGGCAATCCTTCTGGAGATAGTTGAATGCATAAATGTTCATTAAAGTTTATTAAGGGTAGGCCTATTCCATATAATATCACAATCTGCTACAAGCTCTTCACAAAATGTTATGACATTTTCCGCACATGTTCATTAAATACCAGTACCAAAATTCTTTAAATCAGTATAATTTTCTGCATGTGTATACTTGTAAGTTAATTACTCCTACTTCCACTTGTATTTTGTATATATACATGTATCTCTTGGATGGGATAACGTTATCTGACTCAGTGATGTGGATATGTTACTGCCCTCGAAAAGTCTGTTAGTGAATATCGATACTTCAATGTTTTTAGACCAAGTGGACCGTGTTTTAATGTGTATATTGTTTAACAATTACGTGTTTGTGACTGGGCGACACGAAAGAGTCCATAAATTTCCATAAGAAGAAGAATAACGAAAAATCGAGATGACAAGTGTCAAGTGTCAATAAATACTTAGTGGAAGAATAAAACGGGTAGTTTTGTTTCTGTCCTAAAAGATTGTTGGTTACAAGGATAATGTCCAGATAGAGGAGGAGACTAAGGCTAAAGAAGTATTAAAATTGACATATGATAACAATGACATTTACAATTAGATACAAAAGTTGAAAACTAGAAAAGCGGCTGAAATTGATAAGATTTCTGGGAATATACTAAAGACAATGGTTGGGATATAGTACCATATCTGAAGTACTTATTTGATTATTGTTTGGTCGGAGGAGCTATACCAGATGAATGGAGAATTGATATAGTAGCCCCTGTGTATAAAGGAAAAGGTGACAGACATAAAGCTGAAAATTACAGGCCAGTAAGTTTGACATGCATTGTATGTAAGCTTTGGGAAGGCATACTTTCTGATTATATTAGACATGTTTGCGAAATTAATAACTGGTTCGATAGAAGGCAATTAGGTTTTAGGAAAGGTTATTCCACTGAAGGTCAACTTGTAGGATTCCACCAAGGTATAGCAGATATCTTGGATTCAGGAGGTCAAATGGACTGTATCGCGATTGACCTGTCTAAAGCATTTGATAGGGTGGATCATGGGAGACTACTGGCAAAAATGAGTGCAATTGGATTAGACAAAGGAGTGACTGAATGGGTTGCTATATTTCTAGAAAATAGATCTCAGAGAATTAGAGTAGGTGAAGCTTTATCTGACCCTGTAATAATTAAGAGGGGAATTCCTCAAGGCAGTATTATCGGACCTTTATGTTTTCATATATATACAGGGTGTTAGGTGTATACCTGCAGATATTTCTTCTAGCAATAGAGAACGATGTGACGAACCACTATATATCAAACTTTTAGTAATTCTCGGAAGTTATTTTCGAGAGCAAAGAGATACGATGTTTTTAGAATAGGTAGTATGCCTTGTTCTTCGCGAATGAATACCTTCCCTTTGAGAACAGGCGAGTCACGCGCCATGCGTGCCAAACTGGTTTCTGTTTATGTTTACGTACAACAGCTGAACGCTACCACGAGATGTTACGTAACATCCTTGTCAAACTGGTTTTATGTTTAAGAGCAACTGAGCTACGATAACAGCTGAAGGTGGCTACTACAGTAGCGTATGCCTTGTTACGTTACATTCTCGCCAGACTGGTTTCGTAGTTGTCAGTATTCAGTTTCCGTCTTAGGGGCTTCAGACGACCCTGGTCATCGGTTTCGGACCCTGGATATACCGAATTCTCAGTGTTAATACTGGTTCATTTGCTGTTATGTCCTTTAAGGGATTGGGATACGTGTGGTCATCAGCCCCGTGGTCTAGTGAGTATGGAAATGACCTGAAAACCTGAATCGGTGAGGGACCTGTACGAGCGTGTGATATAATTATTGGTTGGTATAGGCGCGCCGGGACGTGAAATACAGTAGATCCCCGTTGTGCATTGCGTAAAGGTACAAGAAAGATGGCAGGTCCTTACGCCAACGAAAGCAGTTATGGGATGCCCAAATGAGTAGGATCGGAATTGAATTATCGAAACACATCGAACGTTTAGTTTCAATGGAATATTGGACATGTTATACAACTAAATAAATTAAACGTACCTACATTTCGTGCCTCCTTCCGGGCTGAGTTGCTCAGACGGTTGAGGTGCAGGCCTTTTGATTCCAACTTCATAGGTTCGGACCTGGCCCAGTCCGGTGGTATTTGAAGGTGCTCAAATACTGTAGGTCAGCCTCGTGTCGGCAGATTTTCTGGTACATAAAAAGAACTCGTGCGGGACTAAATTCGGGCACCTCAGCGTCTCAGAAAACCGTAGAAGTAGTTAGTGGGACGTAAAGCACTTAACGTTGTTATTATTATTATTATTATTATTATTATTATTATTATTATTATTATTAGGTCGTTAAAAGCTGAAATACGTGGAAGAAAATAGTAAAATATGCGTGGTTTAAGAGGAAACAAGATGAAATGTATGTCACGTGAGTTAGCATCGTTCGCAGTAGTTACCTACAGATTACTATGCGTAAAACGAGAACCAGGTCAAGCTCGTGGGGATGAGTCAGCTGTAATCTCGTATTGTGTATAAACATCAAACATACACATCAATAAATATAAGAAACATAAACAAGGTTACACGTTAGAGACATGTAGCTATTAACCTGAACGCCAGGCCGACGGTCGCTTTCATGAGTACAGATGAGTTATCAAATTATACACAATCTACAGATGTCGAACTTATCTAAGAAGATTCCGCCACAACTATATTACATTTTACTATGATGGTGCTAATAACAAATCGCAGCAGCTATTGGCTTTACGTCGCACCTACACAGATAGGCCTTATGGCGACGATGGGACTGGAACGGGCTAGGACAGGGAAGGAAGCGGCCGTGGCCTTAATTAAGGTACAGCACCAGCATTTGCCTGATGTGAGAATGGGGTTCGAACCCACTATCTCCCGAATAATGGATACTGGCCACACTGAAATGAAATGTCGTATGGCTTTTAGTGCCGGGAGTGTCCGAGGATAAGTTCGGCTCGCCAGATGCAGGTCTTTTGATTTGACACCCGTAGGCGACCTGCGCGTCGTGATGAGGATGAAATGATGATGAAGATGGCACATACACCCAATTCCCGTGCCAGAAAATTTAACCAATTAAGGTTAAATTTCCGACCCTCCCGGGAATCGAACACGGTACCCCTGTGACCAAAGGCCAGCACGCTAACCATTTAGCCATGGAGCCGGACTTAAGCGACTGCAGCTATCGAGCTCGGTAAATCGCAGCAGATTACGCTACAGCGTGTTGAGATGATGTCGGTAGAATACAGTATACCTGTTAAGACATAAGGCTGCAGTAGAAGAAGAGAAAGAAGAAGGTAACGAGAGCCACATAGTCAAGCAGCACACAGCTGAACAAAGTGCACATTAGTGACACAGACATAAGAGTGGCGTGGTCGCGGGAACTACAGTCGCATTCGTAACACTCTGTTGTAGAAAAATAATGAACTAATATACAGTACGGGCTCCGTAATTCCAGGTGGACGGTAACAAGACTATCTCGAATAGAAAAGTACGGATTTACGAACGTACACGAAAACGCCTGTGAACAACATAATGTACCTATGTTAAACATTACAGTACAACAGTTTAAAAAACAAAAACATACAGATTGCATTAAAAGAAATGTTAAACTTTCTTTTGTAAATTAACAAAACACTCTAGGCAATCTTCTTAAGTTAAATGTTAACTTATAGTTCCTATTTCAGTAATGATGAATATAAAACGATTATTTTATTGAATATTTATACGTGACGACGACGACGTTGATGATGATGATGATTGCTGCCTTAATGTCATCGGCCCTTAAAACGCAAGGTGTCCTCTGTTTTAACTCGTAGGGAATAAGAAATATAATATAAATTGCTGGAAGCCTTTCCCGATAGATTCATGAAGGGCGACCCGTGTTCTGTTCTGCCACACGATACACTAGCAGCATATAATGGTATTCGTGGTATTCATACACTGGCATTATTCAAATACTACTACTGATGCTACTTCTACGAAGTAACTCGCGTACTAGTACGGACGATAGTTCGCATCTCTGACAGCTGTTATTCAGGTCAAGGTCAGACAGACCGGTTTCATGTAGGGGTGGGGAACCCGTCCAGCGACATCTCCGTCGCTAAGAACAGCAGACAACCGGCATGTGACAGGTCTAGTGCTTTTGTCGAACTGCTTACGTGGAATATTCTCCCACAGTGCGATTTCAATATCATGGTCTTTTGGGAGTCCAACTCGCCGTATGCAGAAACAACCCGTGTTGACGTGTACGTAAATAAAGTTTATTACGTCAACGAAAGAATGCATGGGATAGAATTTCAAAGTGAGTAGTATCGGAATTGAAATGTCAAAACACATCGAACGTTTTACTTCATAAAGTAAGGGACATGTTATAAACATAAATTAATTAAACGTACCTTCCTTTCGTGATTCCAACCGAAAAGAACATGTTTAAATGTAAATGAGAACCTTCTAGCTTACTGCTGATTTTGCAGTGCCTATTCAACGTATCAAAATAAACGTTGCCAGGCTGAGTGGCTCAGACGGTTCAAGCACTGGTTTCATGAACTTAGCAGGCTCGATCCTGGCTCAGTCCGCTGGTATTTGAAGGTGCTCAAATACGACCGCTTCTGATCGGTAGATTTACGGGCACGTTAAAGAATACCAGTGGGCAAAATTCCGACACCGCGCGTCTCCATTGGCACGTGAAGATTTTATTATTATTATTATTATTATTATTATTATTATTATTATTATTATTATTATTGGGCGAGTTGGCCGTGCGATTAGCTTGCATCCGTCGAAAAGCAACTAACAATATTATTATACAAACTGTGTTAGTCTATTATTACTGACTATTATGAAAATAAAAGTTAATCGCCCCACTCAAACTTCGTAGCTCGTAATCTGTCAGAAAACACTAAAGAAAATTGTGAACTTTTAACAGGTCCGAATTATTATTAATAATATAATTGCAGACATGTCTCAGAAATTACCGAAGCATGTACTTACAAATTGTTTTACGTCGCACCGACACAAATAGGTCTTACGGCGACAGTGGGAGAGAAAAGGGATACAAGTGGGAAGGAAGCGTTCGAAGTCTAATAAAGGTACAGTTCCAGCATTTCCCTGATGTGAAAATGGGAAACTACGGAAAACCATCTTCCCGGGTACCGACAGTGGAGTTCGAACCCACTATCACCAGAATACAAGCTCACAGCTGCGCGCCCCTAACCGCACGATCAACTTACTCTAAGCCCCATTGCCGGTCTGCGTAGCTCGGACGATATAGCGCTGGTCTTCTGATCCCACCTTGGCAGGTTCGAAGGCGGCTCAGTTCGGTGGTATTTGAAGGTGCTGAAATACGCCAGTCTCGTGTCTGTGGATTTACTTGCATTTAAAAAAGTACTGCTTTACAAAATTCTGGCACTTCAGCGTCTTCGAAAACCGTGAAAATTAGTTAGTGGAACGTAAAGATAGTAGTAGTAGTAGTAGTAGTAGTAGTAGTAGTAGTAGTAGGAACATTATTATTACGGACGTTTTAATTAAACGGGTCCGTTACATTACCTATCGGCACTTACTGTCCGGTAATTAGCCTTCTGTCCACCTCTGTGGTATAGTGGTTAGTGTGATTAGCTGCCAACCCCCGTAGGCCCGTGTTCCATTCCCAGCTCCGCCACGAAATTTGAAAAGTGGTACGAGGGCTGGAACGGGGCCCACTAAGCCTCGGGAGGTCAAATGGGTAGAGTTGGTTCGATTCCCACCTCAGCCATCCTGAAAGTGGTTTCCCGTGGTTTCGCACTTCTCCAGGCAAATGCCGGGATGGTACCTAACTTAAGGCCACGGCCGCTTCCTTCCCTCTTCCTTGTCTATCCCTTCCAATCTCCCCATTCCCCCGCAAGGCCTACACAAGACCCCTGTTCAGCATAGAAGGTGAGGCCGCCTGGACGTGGTACTGGTCATTCACCCCAGTTGTATCCCCCGACCCAATGTCTCACGCTCCAGGACACTGCCCTTCAGGCGGTAGAGGTGGGAGTCCGCTGAGTCCGAGGGAAAACCAACCCTGGAAGGTAAACAGATTAGGAAAAAGAAGAATAAGCCTTCTATTAGAAATGCCCGGCGGCAATTCCATAGTAGACCGAGCTCGATAGCTGCAGTTGCTTAACTGCGGCCAGTATCCAGTATTCGGGAGATAGCAGGTTCGAACCCCACTGTCGGCGGCCCTGAAGATGATTTTCCGTGTTTTCCCATTTTCACACCAGGCAAATGCTGGGGCAGTACCTTAATTAAGGCCACGGCCGCTTCCTTCCCACTCCTAGCCCTTTCCTGTCCCATCGTCGCCATAAGACCTATTTGTGTCGGTGCGACGTAAAGCATCTAGCAAAAGAAATCCACAGTAGCTATTGTTCCTTCGAGCAATGTTCACGCATGGTTGCAACTACGGTTTTTGAAATCTGTCTCATTAATAACAATATGACTGAATACTTACAGCCTTTTCTTTCAGTGTCCACCGTCCTTTCATTGACCTGAAAAGTTTATGAATAAGCATAGACAACTCGCATTGTCTATTGTCAGAAATTCATCGTAGACTGTCGCAATACGCTCATTTTTCATTTACTTATTAACTATTTCCTTTCATTTTGTCAGGTTGGATCACTGAGTAATGCCATTGACGTCTTATAAATCACACACAACTACACAATATTCGCACGTATGTGCTGGTGCGTATCTTCGAGGTCACGGTAAGGATCCTGTGTACATTTCACACAGAGTACCCTAGACCGGTTTTCGAGTACAGCAAGTGGCCTGGCACGTGAGTCATCCTCGCCTACTTGCCAAGCCTTTAGGGGAAGTGCACAACAACATGTGTTGGCCTGCGATAAGAAACAGGTTCAACAAGCCCTAGACTCTGCTACTGTACTTCCACTACGCGTGGACAGAATGACGTAACCGGTATATCCTGCTACGGCCGTTCAAAACACATTAGGTCCTGAAATATTTGGCTCAGTTATGGGCAAACTAATAGGACAAGATAAAAAGTACATAGCATATATTGTGAGATGTCTTTTTCTTTGCCGACTAGCTTAATATCTGCACGTATACACCTAACACCCTGTATAAATGATATGAGTAAAGAAGTGTAATCAGAGGTAAGGCTTTTTGCGGATGATGTTATTCTCTATAGAGTGATAAATAAGTTACAAGATTGTGAGCAACTGCAACGTGACCTCGAAAATGTTGTGAGATGGACAGCAGGCAATGGTATGTTGATAAACGGGGTTAGGTTGTGAGTTTCACAAATAGGAAAAGTCCTCTGAGTTTTAATTATTGTGTTGATGGGGTGAAAGTTCCTTTTGGGGATCATTGTAAGTATCTAGGTGTTAATATAAGGAAAGATCTTCATTGGGGTAATCATAAATGGGATTGTAAATAAAGGGTACAGATTTCTGCACATGGTTATGAGGGTGTTTAGAGGTTGTAGTAAGGATGTAAAGGAGAGGGCATATACTGTAAGTCTCTGGTAAGACCCCAAATTAGAGTATGGTTCCAGTGTATGGGACCCTCACCAGGATTACCTGATTCAAGAACTGGAAAAAATCCAAAGAAAAGCAGCTCGATTTGTTCTGGGTGATTTCCGACAAAAGAGTAGCGTTACAAAAATGTTGCAAAGTTTGGGTTGGGAAGAATTGGGAGAAAGAAGAAGAGCTGCTCGACTAAGTGGTATGTTCCGAGCTGTCAGCGGAGAGATGTCGTGGAATGACATTAGTAGACGAATAAGTATGAGTGGCGTTTATAAACGTAGGAACGATCACAATATGAAGATAAAGTTGGAATTCAAGAGGACAAACTGGGGCAAATATTCATTTATAGGAAGGGGAGTTAGGGATTGGAATAACTTACCAAGGGAGATGTTCAATGAATTTCCAATTTCTTTGAAATCATTTAGGAAAAGGCTAGGAAAACAACAGATAGGGAATCTGCCACCTGGGCGACCGCCCTAAATGCAGATCAGTATTGATTGATTGATTAGTGCTGACCCCGACGTTATATTTAGCCGATATCGGTAAGTCTAAATATCCTTGCATTATTATTATTATTATAACAAAGTGAAAATTGCAAGATGTTAACAGCCATTAAAAGACGCAAGGCAGTAAGAGCAAGTTTTACTAAAACTTATGACAAGTTTATTGAAGAAATAGACAGCGAAAATCCCAATAGAGAAGTTGTGAAAACGAAGTTTACGACTGTTGAGATGTTAGCAGCTGACGGTAAAAGTTCAGCATTTCTCACACAAGTTTATAACATAGTAATCATAACTGACGGTGGGCGAATGGACACTGCCATTGGTTGAAGGCTAGTCAAATGAAATGTCGTTCCCATAATTCAATTAGGCAGAAGTTATGACCAACTTACGCGATGAAAATACCTAAGAGTGAGGCAATATAAAAGAATAACCATATGAAGCAAGTAAGAGTAACAAAATATCTGGCTATCACCTTGAAATAGTTGAGACGTTTCGATGCAGTAATTACGATTCTAAACACTACAAACCATAGATTGCGCTAGTTATGCTTAAATATTAATAAGAATTAGAGGCCTAATTGTTATTAGTAGTACGTAGCGTTGCCGACCCCCGAAGTAAAAAAACACAAGGAAATATGACGTGAATGTTAAACAATGTATAATAGTCAAGAAGAATGTTTGTAAATGGAACTTACCTTAATGTAGTGGAGGATACAGTACACTGGCAGCCTTGAAGAATTCATGCACCCTCGTATCCAAGGGAAAAGTTGTTTTGAACAGGAATTCGGCGAGGACGAACATACAATTGAACTAAATCATTACAGCTGTTCTTGTAATTAGCTGAAAAACTTGTAACATTAATAACGCATCCATCGCACGATGCCATGTCAATAGAATATTATATATGTTTTCTGTATCAATAATGGACAGATGCACTGCTGCCTAGATGTGGAGGCGCTATGTACGAAGAAAGACGTAGTAGGCTTTGCTGCTATCAATCGTATCATTTCCTGACCAGTAACCCACATAGAATGCCGTGATGTAGTAATGTGAAAAGAAAGGTGATTGTGGTCCAGGGCTAAGTACCGTAATATGTGAAAAGAAACGTAATTGTGGTCCAGGGCTAATTATCCTAACATGTGAAAAGAAAAGTAATTGTGGTCCAGGGTTAAGTACCGTAACATGTGAAAAGAAAGGTAATTGTGGTCCAGGGATAAGTACCTTAACATGTGAAAAGAAAGATAATTGTGGTCCAGGGCTAAGTATCCTAACATGTGAAAAGAAAGGTAATTGTGGTCCAGGGCTAAGTACCGTAACATGTGAAAAGAAAGGTAATTGTGGTCCAGGGCTAAGTACCGTAACATGTGAAAAGAAAGGTAATTGTGGTCCAGGGCTAAGTACCCTAACATGTGAAAAGAAAGGTAATTGTGGTCCAGGGCTCAGTATCATAACCAATCCAGACCAATGGTCTTATCCATGCCCTACCCTAACCAGTACAGACCAGGGGGCTTACGCCCCCAGACCCCCTTTGCTTGCCGTTCGCGACTTCAGACTGGGGGCTTACGCCCCCAGGCTCCCTTAGCTAACAGATGGACTAGTTCCTAAGTACAGTGGTTGGCAGCTTTGTGCTTCGTCATCGGTGAGTCGTCTGCGAGAAATAAACATAGGAGAGTCATACCACGCGTAGATATTGCCGATAAAAGCGGTAACCATGGTACTAATGTAGCGTGAGATGTACTGAACTTTGAATGCAGCTGACCTACAAAACCTAGATTATAACGTCGCTTCGTTGATGCTAGAGGATGAAAATGCCAACTTTGAGGCCGAGTATTTAACTGTTGAAGAATATAGAGAAAAGATGGACCATGTAAGAGTGAAGATGGAGAATTTTACTCAGGCTAATCAGGTACAATTTGTAAGTGTGGTGCAATCAAATGCTTCATCACCGGCTGCAGATAAGAGAAAATTAAGGCTCCCGAAAATAGAATTAAAGACATTTAGCGGCGAGATTAAGGACTTTCTAAGCTTTTGGAGCCAGTTTAAGAGAATACATGAGGACGATGAGATGGAAAACGAAGACAAGTTCCAGTATCTGATTCAAGCAACTGTCGAGGGCTCAAGAGTACGAGAGATTGTGGATAGTGTCCCTGCCACCGCGGAAAACTATGAGAAAGCCATTGAAAGTCTGCGAAATAGATTTGGTAGGGAGGAACTTTTAACGGAATATTATGTAAGGGAGCTGTTGTCATTAGTAATTAAGAAGGCTGCTGGTGCAGAAAACAAGAACACTCACGACCTATCTCGGCTGTATGATAACTTAGAAGCTCACTTGCGTGCGCTGGAATCTATTGGCATTTCATCGGACAAGTATGCAGCCATGCTATTTCCACTTGTAGAATCCTCCATACCAGAAGATACTCTGAAGATATGGTTACGAAATCAGCCAACAATTCGTGAGGATGATGGAAGTCAAGTTTATGGAGATCGGTTAAAACATTTGATGTTATTTCTGAGGAAGGAAGTAGAAAATGGAGAAAGAATTTCGCTGGCAAGTGCTGGGTTTAAATTAAGTGAAGACAAGGTCCAAAGAAACGGAAGCAATGAGAAGCCCCTTGACGAAGACCCAGCAACTGCAATGGATCTACTCTCCTGTGAACACAAGAACACTAGAGTTGTCTGTATATTTTGTGACAAGTCTCATGAAAGTAAGGAGTGCTTCCAGGCACAAAGATTATCACTGGAGATAAAGTGAGATATCTTGAGAATGAAGAAAGGATGTTTCGTCTGCTTGAAGCCAGGCCATCGAGCAAGGGACTGTAAACACAAAATAAGTTGCATTGTTTGTTGCAAGACGCATCATACGATTGTGTGCCCTCAACTGGAGACCAAGCAGAAGCGAGCATCAGAAGAGACATCAGAGAAAGTGCTGAAAGTTTCACTCTCAAATCAGTCGAGTTCAGAAGTAGTTCTCCAGACCCTTCTAGTGAACCTTGTGACTAACGGAAAACTGCGCACTGTAAGAGCACTCGTTGACACTGGTTCTCACTATATATTGAAGAGAAATGCGGAGGAAATGGGATGCAATAGCTGTTGACTCTGAAACAGTGATACACGCACTGTTTGGGGGAGGTTCGACGAAAGAAATAAAACACAAGTGCTATACCATTAGATTGAAGAGTTTGACAGGAAACTTTTCATTTGAGGTCCAGATGTTGGATCAGCACCTAATATGTGGTGGCATCGCACGCCCTAAAGGTGGTTCCTGACTTAAAGAACTAAAGTCGAAGGGATTCATCTTAATGACCTGGGAGTTGGACAGCCACCTGTTGAAGTACTGTTAGGGGCGGATGCGTTAGGAAAACTGTACACTGGCACCATAAAGGAACTGCAGTGTGGTCTTACTGCCGTTGAAACGAGACTGGGATGGGTTGTGATGGGCAAGTTTATTACCGAAACTGAGTCTATGACCCATGCCACTATGCTAACTACGCTTCTAACCCACACCTATCGATTAGCGGATCTTTGGAATTTGGATGTCTTGGGTACCACAGACCCCTGTGAAAGTCGAACAAAGGAAGAAGTAGAAATCGCCGTGCGAAACCGTTTCAAGGAAACTGTGAAAAGAGATCCTGGGGGAAAATATGAAATAAAGTTCCCTTGGATAAGTAGCGTTGAAGAGTTACCGGATAATCGACGGATAGCAGAGAAGAGATTGATCTCAAATACATCAAAACTCTGTGCTATTGGGAAACTTGAGCGCTATGATGAGGTGTTACAAACGTGGCTAATGGAAGGAGTAACACGAATCGTTCCAGAAGATGAAGTACAAGGACTTGGACATTATCTACCTCATCACGGGGTGTTCAAAGAGAACTCGAGAACAAGACCAGTGTTTGATGCTTCTTGTAAGATGAAGGGAAGTCCTTCATTAAATGACTGTCTGGCTAACGGGCCGAATCTATTAGATCTAATCCCCTCAGTCCTTCTAAAATTCCGTCGAGGGAGGATCGGCGTGATCTCTGATATTAAGGACGCTTTTTTTCAGATCTGTTCACGATCGGGATAGAGATTTTCTGAGGTTCCTTTGGTGGGAGAATCTCTAGGAGAAGAAGATAAGGGTTATGAGACACTGTAGAGTGGTTTTTGGGGTGAACGGCAGCCCATTTATTCTGGGGGGGGGGGGGGCTCTCATACAGCACCATTCGGATCAATGTAAACCATCTCAGAAAGAGGTGGCGGAGAAACTGAGTAATTCATTTTATGTAGACAACTGCGTCACGTCAGTTGATTCAGTAGAGGAACTGAAGACATTTGTGGAGCAAGCTACTGGGACCATGGCTGAAGGTAGATTTGAGCTGAGAGGTTGGGAGAACACTTCCTCACTACGAATCAAAGAAGACTCAAGACCGGCACAAGTCCTCGGACTCTCGTGGGACAAGAATGAAAATAAAATTTTCTGCAATACTGACGGACTGAGTAAGCCTGAAGGAGTAATAACTAGGAGATCTGTTTTGTCAATGACGCATAGAGTATTCGATCCAATCGGATTCAGTTCTCCCGTCACTCTCTTCCCTAAACTACTCCTGCAAAAAAGCTGGAAGGCCAAGTTGAGTTGGGACTCCGAGCTACCAGAAGAACTGAAGTCAGAATTTCTGAAATGGGTTGAAGAACTACCTATTTTGAATGATGTGCGGATACCTAGATGGACTTCGCTTACAAGTGCTGACTCCTGTTCTTTGCACATCTTTTGCGATTCATCAAAATTATCCTATGCAACGGCTGTATTTCTGAGATGCGAAAATACACAGCAGGTAACTGTAAGTTTGCTACAAGCAAAATCGAGGGTTGCTCCACTCAAAAGTACAACTATTCCTAGGTTGGAATTGTTGGCTTGCTTAATAGGAGTACGTCTAGTCATACAAGTGAAGAAAGGGTTAAATATAACTGACATGAGGGAGTATTACTGCACAGATTCAACCACTGCGTTGCACAGGATCACTAGAGAAGGTCACTGGGGAAGATTTGTTGGGAACAGGGTGAAAGAAATCCGCACCAACTCCAATCCCAGGAACTGAAAACACATCCCCGGACAAGAAAACCCTGACAATTTACTTTCCAGAGGCTGTAATACAAGAAAGCTCCTAGAGTCGCGATGGTGGGAGGGTACAAACTGGCTCGAATTGTCTGAAGAAGAACGGTCAAAGTCCCAGTCTGTCGTAAGAAGAGGTAAACCAAGAGAGAAAAAAGGAAGTTGTTTTATCGCTGGGTACTTCCTGTCAGAAAGAGGCATGGTACTCGAGCTATTTCTCTACATACAACAAGATCCTTCGAATGGTAGCGTGGATGCAGCAATTCATTAACAACGCAAGGAAGAAGACTATTACTGGAGAGTTGTCTGCCAGAGAATTGGATGCTGTAGAAAGGAATTTAGTAAAGATCGTCCAACAAGAAAGTTTCAGATATACGAAAGAATCGCCTTTGAATAAACTTCACGTTCTAGAAGATGCAGAGGGTGTTCTTCGTTTGAAGACGCAGGTGATAAGGTGTCAAGTAGGAGATAACTTAGACAGGCCTATGTTGTGTATGTTTTGATTCTATAAATTGTTACAATCAAAAGGTTGGAGGATGTTAGATGACAGGCTATGTTTATTCTATGAACCTGGGAACTCTAAGACTTTTTTTATCTAAACTCCTGTTCTATCCAAGCCCCTGTTCGGTTGTTTAAGAAAGAAAAATCGAGATGACAAGTGTCAAGTATCAATAAATACTTAGTGGAGGAATAAAACGGGTAGTTTTGTTTCTGTCCTAACAATATGTATCCATTTACTAACGCATGTGAATATGCCTACAACTTGCTATGTTCCGGGTTGTAATTCCGGTTACAATAAACATCCGAATGAAAAACGGCATTTTTTCCACACCCAAGATATACCACTCTGTTCTCAAAGTGATCGAAGGCTATCCCACGTTAAGATCTGCCTTTAAGTGATAGTACCCTTAACATCATTTTTCAGTCAGATTAGAGCCATGACAAAAGCTGTTGTCATTGAGAATGCCAAAATCATAAGTGCACCTCAGAAAAAATAACAGCAAACTTACCTTTGATCAGCCACTATTTTCAAGTTGAGAAGATGAAAAAGAGTTCCTTTCACCAGTTCAAAAATGAATGTTTTCATCACTTCTGTGGGGATATTGTTAAACATGCAAGCAAAGTGACAGATTTTACAGCAGGTATTGGTTCTCTGAAAAATAATACAGAGGAGTCCGGCTCCATGGCTAAATGGTTAGCGCGCTGGCCTATAGTCACAGGGGTCCCGAGTTCGATTCCCGGGAGGGAATTAATCAGAATTGGTTGATTTCGCTGGCACGGGAGCTGGGTGTACGCGTCGTTTTTTCATCCTCATCATGAAGCGCAGGTCGCCTACGGGAATCAAATCAAAATACCTGCATTTGGCGAGCCAACTTGTCCTAGGACACTCCCGGCACTAAAAGCCATACGCTATTTAATTTAATACACAGGAGACAAAAGGCAGTCCGTTTTCAGTCCCTTTTTTTGCTAATTGCTTTACGTCGCACCAACACAGATAGGTCTTATGGCGACGATAGGACAGGAAAGGGCTAGGAGTGGGAAGGAAGCGGCCGTGGCCTTAATTAAGGTACAGCCCCAGCATTTGCCTGGTGTGAAAATGGGAATCCACGGAAAACCATTTTCAGGGCTGCCGACAGTGGGGTTCGAACCTACTATCTCCCGAATACTGGATATTGGCCGCACTTAAGCGACTGCAGCTATCGAGCTCGGCCGTTTTCCGTCCTAACGAGTCTACCAGAATATAGTAACTCACCCAACTATCCCATTTACCCATCGAATTGATTATTTATATTTTCTCATGTAGAAGAAGTTGTGAGAAATTTTAGTGTACAAGAAGCATTATGGGGAGAAATATTTCAAGAATGCATGGATAATTTACCTCCAGTTACTGTTTCTCATGGACTTGGGTGGTGTACTGAACATTGCTCAGGACTTGGTACCAAAATTAATTTTCCGTTACAATACTGAAACCTTTGGTCCATCCTGAAGGATACCTACCTTCCTTACCTATCAGCAAAAATTTCATGAGCTCCGTCTCTTGGTCGTATAGGGTTCTTCGTCACTTGCTGAGGTAAAAGGTAGGGTTCAGTAATTCTAATCCATCTACTCAAATGAAAGGTCTATATAAAATATTCCTATTTATTCAAATAATCCCTGAAGAATTTATAATTTATCATCGGTATCATTGAACTCAATCGTGTCCACTGGACACCATCATCATTTCTACATAGAAGGTCAGAACACTGGTGTGAGTCTTTGACATAACTGCCTGCTAGGCATCCTTACTAGAAACCATTGTCTCAATTATTAATTAAAGAAAGGAAATTCTGGAAATCCTTAAATTCGTCTTCCATGTGAGGCTACATGTACCATCATTGTGATTCTTTATGGTCCAGCCCTCGTAACACGAACTCTGGACATAATTAATGCAGTCCAATCGGTGTGTGCCACACAGTGGTTATACGACATGGACCCTTAATTGAATCGATGTGACCTGCAACTATGTCATGGAGCGACATCTAAATTTCTCAGTTACTTTAAAATCATTGTGGATGATGACCGCAAGGAAATTGATTCTACGGTGGCATATGACCCTACTCTAAGCCACTGAGGTTGATGACCCCATAACCATCCAAGTTTCTAAGCTTAAGGCCAAACACAATTAAGTTACATCGCTTGATGACCAAAGTTCCCACTTTACTAACCCCAGCGCATTTACTGCTCAATCAATCACAGTCAAATAATGCAACAACGACAATGCTCACAATATTTTGTGGCAGTAAAATCCATTACCTTCGGATATGTCCCCTTAATCGTTACGTTAACATTTACATATACCCCAGAAAATAAACTATGATTTCCAGAATGCATATTCAAGTTATTCGCTTGATTTAAAGTTATTTCAAAATACGGTTTTCACTGAATTTAATAATTAAATAAATTTAAATGATTTAATGAAATCTTAAAGAACAACAAATTCTATTTCCACGGCCGAATGGTTTCTTCACAAGTCCCTACATAATTTTTGACGTAATTCATTTTAATAATGTTGGATGTTTATCTGTTGATTCCTATAGCTCGAAAAAGAAACATTACATCACTCATGTCCAGTTTTATATCTTGTTTCATGACATCACACTTTAAATCTAATCTAACCCTAGCCATTATTAACAATTGGATAATCCTAATAATTACGTACAAACCAAAAGTAAATCGCCGTACAATGTAAACCGATTATGATGATATATCTTGTCATAACCTTTCCATGAAGCATTTGTGCACCCCTCACACACAAAACAATCATCACTACCCCCGCTCTATATTTTGGACAACCCTGAAATTGGCTAACCTTACTCATTATACTCTAAGTTCGTGGTCTCAAATGTACATTACGATCTCAATTAAACAAATTCACAGTATCCAACAACTCGCACGTTATTCCCGGATGGAAATTTCAACTAGATTCCGTAATTATTTATTTCCGTTACCAAGAATGCAATCTCCATCCTACACGTCAACCACCACACGCTCCGTTATACAAAACTGTCCCCCCTCGATCAGCTGGCGGTCTCGCGGCACAAACGACCCTTCTCTGTCTGTCAATCTCGATATGAGACATCTGTTCATCTTGCCTTCGCAAAAGGACTAATCACAAAATACGATATATTCTGACCAACCAAAAATGCACATAGATTTACTTTTACAAGTCCCACAATAATTGTACACGTCGCAAATTAATACCGGCGCGGATTCTCGTATTCTGCTTTCCATTCCCAACATTATAAAATCTTCCTCGGGCTCCCACAAGTTCCGGCTTCATCTACAGGTTTCCAAACACCTGATTCACAAATCCTATCTCGACTCACACGACAAAACTAACCTCTGTTTCCCAAACTCAACGACTATCACTGAACTGGAATAAAAATCCTTACTAGAATCCACGACGTCTAATAACGCACAATGCTTTAATAATGAATAACTTCGCATAAAATGGTATCGTATTTTAATAACTGGATTTTCACGAAAATGACTGACAGATTTACTTATTATTTCACTCAGACACGGTTTAAACGGACATAGAATACGTTTCACTCATGACAAATTCACCGACATGCGTTCCTCAACACTACACACAGCGCTTCCACCTGATTGAAAATGGGTAACTACGGATCCCTTTTGCACCAACTCCATCAAAATTCCAACTGAAAATTTTACGTTGAATGAACATCTTAATTTGACATCACAAAATATAGGCAATAACCACACGAAAATGACGATCTACATTGGACGTGATATCACTTCGAAACCCTATTCAATAACTTTTTACAACATAATACGGCACTCGTAAGACTTCAAAAATTTATCCAAGTGGAAAATAAAACAGATGAATCTTTTAGTCATATTCTGACATTTACAAAAACCACATAGGGACGACCAACTGCGTCGTGTATACCCCCTTCAAATACAAATAAGTTAGACATCATGAAACAAGATATAGTAGGCGCTAAGATGGCAAGTCACATACCTTGAGTCACGCCAGCATTCATCTTAGGGCTCACCTGTGACCCTGGCATTTTTATTTAGCCTGTAGGCTGTACAGATCATTTTATCTTACGGTTTCCTGGAAATAAAGCATATAAAAAAAGAAAATGCCCTACACTTGTCGTTCTTGTTGATCGCACACAACGTATTGTAATTATTTCCCGCACACGAATTACTTTCTTTACCACACACAATTTATACAAATTTCTTCGGTACCTTGACCGTCCTTTTTGTACAATTACTTCCGCTCAAGAAAAACTATCTCCACATGGAGTCAAGACCCCAGCCACATGGGCTAAAATCTGTTTGTTGGACTTAGTCTACCTTTGTCGTTCGATTTTACAGAGCAGTTCAACCTTCTGTCTTCAGCCTCGTGATATAAAATGCAGGGGTTTCAACATGGCGTCCTTTCTTATTTATAGAAACTACCCTCTCTCTCCAGGCATTTTCCTTTGCCGCCAAGAAAATTTCCGTAACTTTTCTGACTTAACTGAACTGTAATTAAAAGAGTTTTGAAAGTAACTACATACTTGCTACATTGCTGGCGGTAGTGTTCATGGACTTTTAAAATTTATACATATTAAATTAGCTGGATAAATGACCTCATTTGATAGGCACTATATTTTGTCGACTTGGCATGGGTAAGCTAGACACGCGCGTCCTTCTGAAATAATCCACCGAAATGACTTAGCAGTCACAAATATTCTTCCGCTGTCGTCACGTGCGAATGACGTCACCTCTCAGAGCGTGGGACAGAAGGTACCCACCCCCTTGCCACGCGTCAACTCCGTGCTATCAAGAAATCGAACATCTTATTCCAATTGACAATTTAATACATAATATTCTTAGGGCACAAAGGTCATGGGTTCAATACGATGCCGATTTTATTTCCGAACAAAAGAAGTAAGGAAAGAAATGCAAGCTCGTACGACCGCAAAACATACCCGGAAAATGTCAAAGGTGTCCAGTTAACTGACTGATGGGGTGAAGTGCTGGCAAGATTCATTGAGCTAAGCATGTTAATGTATTTTTAAGTAGTTATATATGAATTAAATGTGTATGCCATACCGTTACGTAACAATCATGTTGGTGCCTGCAGAGTTATAATATTTTTATAGAACGTAGCATATGTCGGGCTGAGTGGCTCAGGCGGTTAAGGCGCTGGCATTCTGACCCGAACTTGGCAGGCTCGATCCTGGCTCAGTCCGGTGGTATTTGAAGGTGCTCAAATACGTCAGCCTCGTGTCAGTAGATTTACTGGCACGTAAAAGAACTCCTGCGGGACTAAATTCCGCCACCTCGGCGTCTCCGAAAACCGTAAAAGAGTAGTTAGTGGGACGTAAAACAAATAACATTATTTTTATTATTATTAGTACGTAGCATGCACACAAACAGCTGAACGTGGGTTTTCTAAGGATATAGTTGATGATTGCAACTGAGTTTGATTTCGGGTTCAATTAATGAAAGATCACTTAGCTCTATAGACACATACACGTTTGAGATATTCATTAAGATACTGACGAATCAATTCCAGAAGTAATGTCATTAAATCATTACTAAATGCAAAATATTTCCTACGTATTTTTCACTTATTACTTTCAAAACAAGGAATACTATATCTTAATTTGAACGAAACACAGATCTCACATAAACACAGTCATCGGTCAGTAAACAGGATACACAGTCCTGAAACATCACAATAATTAACACACGGTTTAAATCATTCATTTTAAGCGATAAATTCCGAATTAAGTCACATCAGATCTCATTTAGAATCACATGTTCGGAGACAGCTGATCACCTTCTATCTACACCAGCGCCGCGTAGTGTAGGAACATATCAACCAGCAGAAGTCGTCACACTATGCATTTCTAGCCTATTCGTCCTGATATATGGTAATAACAAGGCAGAGGAGAAAACATGGAAAGCTTAATCTATCTGCAATGTCACCGTTATTTATAAATAGGGTCCAAAGGGTCATTACATTAATCGTATTCTTACAGTTGGACTGGGTAATATAATACATATATGGTATTTATTTTATTTTTTACTTTTTGCCGGCTCTTGCAGCCATTCCAATAGTTTAGTTGAATACTGAACCATCGCCCTCTACTATGACTGCGCTAATACGCCTTCTCATTCGTCCAGTTATAGGCCCTACATGTAAACGAGCGAACACGGCTTAGTTACCAGTTCAGGCGCTTGGGGCGCTCAGAAGCTGGCATTAGTCTGCTTTACGAGACTATTTCAGCAATCATTGCTAAGAGTGCCGGAGTAATTTGAGCCTGTGTTTATGTTACTTCGTGGTTTTTTTGTTCGTGGACCGTCTTATGCTTGTGTTGTTTGAGTCATCAGTCCATAGACTGGTTTGATGCAGCTCTCCATGCCACCCTATCCTGTGCTAACCTTTTCATTTCTACGTAACTATTGCATCTACATCTGCTCGAATCTGTTTGTCATATTCATACCTTGGTCTACCCCTACCGTTCTTGCCACCTACACTTCCTTCAAAAACCAACTGAACAAGTCCTGGGTGTCTTAAGATGTGTCCTATCATTCTATCTCTTCTTCTCATCAAATTTAGCCAAATCGATCTCCTCTCACCAATTCGATTCAGTATCTCTTCATTCGTGATTCGATCTATCCATCTCACCTTCAGCATTCTTCTGTAACACCACATTTCAAAAGCTTCTATTCTCTTTCTTTCTGAGCTAGTTATCGTCCATGTTTCACTTCCATACAATGCCACGCTCCACACAAAAGTCTTCAAAAACATCTTTCTAATTCCGATATCAATGTTTGAAATGAGCAAATTTCTTTTCTTAAGAAAGCTCTTCCTTGCTTGTGCTAGTCTGCATTTTATGTCCTCCTTACTTCTGCCATCGTTGGTTATTTTACTACCCAAGTAACAGTATTCATCTACTTCCTTTAAGACTTCGTTTCCTAATCTAATATTTCCTACATCACCTGCCTTCGTTCTACTGCACTCCATTACTTTTGTTTTGGACTTATTTATTTTCATCTTGTACTCCTTACCTAAGACTTCATCCATACCATTCAGCAACTTCTTGAGATCTTCTGCAGTCTCAGATAAAATAACAATATCATCGGCAAATCTCAAGGTTTTGATTTCCTCTCCTTGGACTGTGATTCCCTTTCCAAATTTCTCTTTGATTTCCTTTACTGCCTGTTCTATGTAAACATTGAAAAGGAGAGGAGACAAACTGCAGCCTTGCCTCACTCCTTTCTGGATTGCTGCTTCTTTTTCATAGCCCTCGATTCTTATCACTGCAGACTGATTTTTATACAGGTTGTAGATAATTCTTCGTTCACGGTATCTGATCCCTATCATCTTCAAAATCATAAATAGCCTGGTCCAATCAACATTATCGAATGCCTTTTCTAGATCTACGAATGCCATGTACGTGGGCTTGTCCTTCTTGATTCGATCCTCTAAGATCAGACGTAAAGTCAGGATTGCTTCACGTGTTCCTACATTTCTCCTGAAGCCAAATTGATCTTCCCCCAACTCAGCTTCAACTTGTTTTCCCATTCTTCTGTAAATAATACGTGTTAAAATTTTGCAGGCATGAGATACTAAACTAATAGTGCGGTAGTTTTCACACCTGTCAGCACCAGCTTTCTTGGGAATAGGTATAACAACATTCTGCCGAAAATCGGATGGGACTTCTCCTGTCTCATACATCTTGCACACTAAATGAAATAACCTTACCATGCTGGTTTCTCCTAAGGCAGTCAGTAATTCAGAGGGAATATCATCAATTCCAGGTGCCTTGTTCCTATTTAGGTCACTCACAGCTCTGTCAAACTCTGACCTCAAAATTGGGTCTCCCATTTCATCAGCATCAACAGCCTCTTCATGTTCCAGAACGAAATTATCTACATCATTACCTTGATACAACTGTTGGATATGCTCCTGCCATCTTTCTGCTTTGTCTTCTTTCCCTAGAAGTGGCTTTCCATCTGAGTTCTTAATATTCATGCACCTAGATTTCCTTTCTCCAAAGGTTTCCTTGATTTTCCTGTATGCAGCATCTACCTTTCCCAGGACCATACAGCCTTCGACATCCTTGCACTTCTCCTTCAGCCATTCTTCCTTAGCTACCTTGCACTTTCTATCCACTTCATTCTTTAATCGCCTGTATTCTTTTCTGCCCTCTTCATTTCTAGCATTCTTGTATTTTCGTCGTTCATCAATCAGGTCTAGTATCTCCTGAGTTATCCACTGATTCTTAGTTGATCTTTTCTTCCTTCCTAACATTTCTTCAGCAGCCCTACTGACTTCATTTTTCATGACTCTCCACTCTTCCTCTACTGTGTTTCCTTCGGCCTTTTCATTTAGTCCTTGTGCAACATGTTCCTTGAAACAATCCATCACACTCTTTTCTTTCCACTTGTCTAGATCCCATCTTTTTGCATTCTTTCCTTTCTTCAATTTCTTCAACTTCAGACGGCATTTCATGACCAACAAGTTGTGGTCAGAGTCCACGTCTGCTCCTGGGAAAGTTTTGCAATCCAACACCTGGTTTCTGAATCTCTGCCTAATCATAATGAAGTCTATTTGATACCTTCCAGTGTCTCCAGGTCTCGTCCACGTATACAGCCGTCGTTTGTGGTGTTTGAACCAAGTATTGGCGAGGACTAAATTATGGTCAGTGCAGAATTCAACCAGCCGACTTCCTCTTTCGTTCCTTTGTCCCAATCCAAATTCTCCTACTGTGCTACCTTCTCTTCCTTGGCCTACCACTGCGTTCCAGTCTCCCATCACAATTAGATTCTCGTCGCCTTTGACATATTGTATTAAATCTTCTATCTCCTCATATATTCTTTCAATTTCTTCATCATCCGCTGAACTAGTAGGCATATAGACCTGCACTATTGTGGTGGGCATTGGTTTGGTGTCTATCTTGGCGACAATAATTCTTTCACTATGCTGGTCGTAGTAGCTTATCCGCTGCCCTATTTTCTTATTCATTATTAAACCAACTCCTGCATTACCCCTGTTTGATTTCGTGTTGATAATTCGGTAGTCGCCTGACCAAAAATCCTGTTCTTCCTGCCAACGTACTTCACTTATACCAACTACATCTAACTTTATGCTATCCATCTCCCTTTTCAGATTCTCTAACCTACCACGACGATTCAAACTTCTAACATTCCACGCTCCGACTCGCAGAATGTCAGTATCCATCTTCCTGATGATCGCCCCCTCTCGTGTAGTCCCCACCCGGATATCCGAATGGGGGACTAGTTTACCTCCGGAATATTTTACCCGGGAGGAAGCCATCATCAGTCCATCATTCATACAGAGAGAGCTGCATGTCCTCGGGAGGTGGTTACGGCTGTAGTTTCCTGTTGCTTTCAGCCGTGTAGCAGTATCAACACAGCTAAGCCATGTTGAGTATTATTACAAGGCCGTATCAGTCAATCATCTAGACTGCCGCCCTTGCAACTACCGAAAGGCTGCTACCCCCCTTTCGATGAACCATTCGTTAGTCTGGTCTCTCAACAGATACCCATCCGATATGGTTGCACCTGCGGCTCGGCTATCTGCATCATTGGGACACGCAAGCCTCCCCACCGCGGCAAGGTCACATGGTTCGCAGAGGAGGGTCTTATGCTTATGTTCATAATATGGTTTACTGTTGTGTGCCTTTATGTAAAAGCAAAAGGAGATCGGGAAATGGGATTTCATTTTTATGAATTTCCTGTCAAAGAGCAACAACGTCAGGTTAAATATTATTTCAAGGAAGGATTTCTCGCCGAATTTCACTTCAAGATCATCGTTAGTTTGTAGTGTACATTTTCTGGAAAGTGACTTTTGTCCCGGTTTAAAATTAAGGCGTCTGAGACCCAATGTTGTTCCTAGCGTTTTACCCGCCTATCCACCACACAAGCTTCCTGCTGAAAAGCAGATTAGGCGTAGTATTCATAAGTCACCAATTACTCACAGAAGCAAGAAAAGGAAGTGTGATGAAGGCTCTGAATCCACTGGCGGACTGGGCGAGGATTTACGTGAAAATGAAATTCAGCTGACTGTCAGTTATTGTTCAGTAGTGACACAGACAAATTCTGACCTTGAGAGTAGGTTGTATAAGGCGGGTAAAGAGAAAGCAAACCTTGGAATGAAATTGTGGCGGGCTAACATGAAGATAAAAGTGTTAGAGGACAGACTAAAGTTAGCACATAATAAGCTAGAACAATATCAGAATAAGTATTACGATTCTTTAACCTCCGCAATTGAAGCACAGCAAAATGACGCCAATAAATCTGATCTCAAAGCATGCATTTTGCTAGAAATGCTGGAGAATTTTCGCAAAAAAACTACCAAGATGGTCCGAGAATATGATAAAGCAATGCGTGATTTTTCAATCTGTCTCTCCTAAAGGCTATAGATTTGCGAGAAACTATATGCTTGCCATACCGAGTAAATCTACACTTTCGCACTATGTAGGAGATATAAACTGTGAGACTGGAATAACATCCTTAATAAAGGAGCGCCTCTTAGCTGAGAGCCAGCGCCTAAATGAAGCGGAGTGATTGTGTTCATTGGTAGTCGATGAAATGTCCATCAAGCAGCAGATGTTATACGACAAGAAACTTGCCAATAACCTTCTCTGTTTTTTGATTTCTGGTGTGACTACTAAATACAGACTACCAGCAGCAATCTTCTTCTCTAAGAGGCTTTCAGGCACAGAGCTACATACTTTAACACTAACAACAATAAAGGAAGTTGAAGCTTGTGGCTTTTTCGTTTTGCGCGTTGTGAGTGATAATCATAAGACGAATGTCAGCATGATGAGAAGAATGTCTTCTTCAAAAGAAATCAAACCGAAGATCTGTCATCCTGTTAATAGTGAAAGGCCTCTTTTTCTTGCCTTCGATCAATGCCACATTCTAAAAAACGTAAGAAATTCCTTACTTGAAAAATCTATGTTTGATGGTTTCCAAGACATAAGTGGTGATTTTATAAAGAAACTGTATGATATTCAATCAAAAGAAACTGTGAAACCAGTTCCTTTCCTTACTCGCAAGCACATTGAGCCGTCTAACTTTGAAAAAATTAATGTGCGGCGCGCGAAAGATATTTTCTCGACTGAAGTCATAACAGCCCTAGAATACTTAAAAGACCATTCATATCATAAAGATGCGCGCGATTTTGTTAATGCAGGTGCCACTATCAAATACATGATATCAATAAAGAAATGGTTTGATATACATGATGCCAGTAGCCCACATGTAGCAACATTGCAGCCGGACAAGATGCATTTCTTCAGCTTGGATGACGAAAGATTGGAGTGGCTGGAAAATGATTTTCCCCAGTACCTCAAGGAACTTAAGACCGCCAGTGAGAAAGCCGGAAAGCAATTTCTCAGCAAGGAGACGTATGAGGCCATTCTGTTAACGACAGCATCAACAGTGGATTGTGTCAAGTACCTTCTTCAGTCAGGATTTCATTTCGTACTGACCCAAGCATTTAACAGTGACTCTATAGAGATAGTTTTTAGCGCTCTGCGGCAAATGTCAGGCAGCAATGACATACTGGATGCTAGAGCTGTCATTTTCAGTCTCAACCGAATTTTGAAAACGGGAATCTTAGCTATTCCTGCAAGCAGTAACGTGGAGATGAAATTTGGCACTTCTGTGATCGGAAATGCGGAAGAGCGAGTTCCAAACACGCCCCAAGGTCAACGGAATGTAGTGCATTTACCAGATCAAGTTACGCGTATCCTTGAGGATATGCACAAGTCCCCTGGTAAGTTACTTCTATAGTTACGGTAGCTAATGTTTAATTATATTGTACAATAACTATTTCTTTATTGTTGGTCTGCGGCACGATTTATAACCCGAAAATTTTCTCTTTCAGATCTGGGCTACCCATCTATGAAGTTAGCATGCCTGTCGTATATAGGAGGTTTTGTTGTTCGAAAAGCACTCCTAAAAATCAAGTGTGACTTCTGTTTGATTCTTTTGACAAGACCGAGGTGTTCATCAGGACTAATGGACTTGATTTATAAAAGAGATGTAAACAGCAGGCTGCAGTACCCATCTGATTTGCTGCTGTGGATTTTGAAAATTATTCATGATTTTGTATTGAAAGCACAACCGTTTATGCATAAAAATCCTGGTGCGTCTATGTGCGACTATTTAGTGCCTGTTTTGCGGGATTCTCCTCACTTCAGTTGTCCTGAAATCGCACGTTCACAGTTAATTAGTGAAGTTATTTGCGAGTGTGCTATTCCTGTATTTTTAAATAACATAGCCACATCAACAACAGAGATCTTTGAAAGACCGAAATACTTGAACTCGAAACCCTTAAACAGAAAGGTTCTGCGTATGTGCTCTCAAACAGACAGGTGTTTGTATCTTTCCTGTGGTACCGTTGACGTTATTTTTTACGGCTTTTTCCGCTGCGGAGAGACAGGCTCTTCACTGAATTACAGTATTTATTAAGCTGTAAGATGTGATTTAAATATGTTCACCGAGTGATTGGCTAAATATTTAAAAAAATATATATAAATTACTTTACATGTGCTGTAATGAACAATCGTGTTTGAATGCCAACGAAACAGTGCTCCGCGGTTAAAATGGGAACTACGCCCATATCGCTCATATCGGTGTATTGGGAAGGCGTATTAGCGCAGCCATAGTAGAGGACGATGACTGAACCGACAGATGATCCATACAAACCACACCTTTAGCGCTCACACGGCTATTACTGAAATCGACACTCCTTACCGCTCCTTACAAGCATTCTCTTTGCTTACAAGTTGTACAGAAAAGCGGATGTACAGCGAGGAATCCAGGTGGCCGAGTGTTGGACTCGTATACGCTACTACTTGTATACGCTACTGGAAAATGCGTTGCCTACGTCATAATACAAGGCCTGGAAATAGAGCCCGTAAAAGGCTATGGAAGTGGTTACACTGAAGTTCAACGCCGGGCCGCTAGGATCGCTATCTTGCCCCCTGTCTACCAGGCTCGCGCCTTTAAACGTGTTCATTAACTGAGTTGGTTGTGAATGTATTAAGTATTTGTCTGATGTTAAGCATTCGCAGTTCCAGTCATGGTTTATTCACGAAAAATTAAAGGTAGTGGAATTTCGTTTCACAAGTTTCCAGTGAATATTCAATGTTCGAAACATTATACAGAGGAAGTATTACGCATGAGGTACGACTTCAAGCTGATCGAAGTAGGCCTCTGTTTCTAAGTTTTGATCCGAGTTACGTCATAAGAATCGGGCGATCCCAAAATTTGCCACTGGACTTTTTTTAAACTATGCTACCGTGACCGGCAATCATTTGAGAGGTATCTTCAAACTCAGAAATCTTAAATTAGGAACCCAACGAGGAAAATAATTTGCCCAACAAATTTCACGAAAATGAATGTAGCAAGAGCTAAAAATATTGTATTTTCCCCTGAAACAATCTCTGGTTTGAAAAGTATGGAGGTGGTTTTGTCCCGAGAGCATAAAATACAGTTTAAAATAAGCCATTTGTTTTATGGAGCATTTTATTAAATTGTTCAATGCGCATAACGTATGCAACACCTCACATGGGACATATTCAGGAACGAGAACAAACGACCATCTTTTAACCGGGCGAGTTGGTTGTACGGTTAGGGGCGCGCGGCTGTGAGCTTGCATCCGGAAGATAGTGGGTCCGAATCCCACTGTCGGCAGCCCTGAAGATGGTTTTCCGTGGTTTTCCATTTTGACACCAGGCAAATGCTGGGGCTGTACCTTAATTAAGGCCATGGCCGCTTCCTTCCAACTCCTAGGCCTTTCCTATCCCATCGTCGCCATAATACCTATCTGTGTCGGTGCGATGTAAAGTCACTAGCAAAAAAACATCTTTTAGTACTGAAGATGAACTCCTCAGTTGGTTAATTAATGATTTCCTGTCATATATTAAGAAACTTAAAATGCATTCAGAGAAAGTAAAAAAGAATCATGAGAGAAATGTATCAGGCATAGATCTTGAGTACCCAGTCCACTGTGGCCTGCGTAAAATACCTCATAAGTATACGTTTGCATTATGCATTGACGAGGAACCTAACGAGCTGTGACATCGAGCTCTTCTTCAGCTACAGTACCTAAGACGCCAAGCGGAATACAATGACATTATGGTTCGTGTGGCAAAAGAAAAAACAGACTGTAAAGGCTGTTTAGAACATATCTGTTCTCCAGCTACTCAAAGTCCAACATTGTGTCTTATTCGTTTTCAAGATCGAGGAGCCCTCAGATACCGAAAAATCATCGTCTGTGGCACTTCTGCAGTGAACGACGGAATTTGTCACTTCCGCTATGCAGTACTTGTCCCGAAGAGAGTTACTAAAATGTGTAAGTTTACTTTTTCGAAAGACATGTTCAACAGTGAAATTAAGTGTGGAAAGTGTAAAGGCGACAAACCACCTCTTTTTCTACTATGAACATTTCTGAGACCTCTGTTAGACAACATTGCTTTGAGCCACACAAGTAGAAGAGAGAAAGTTTTGAAACTTGTTAAGATGCCCCTCAGAAGGAAAGTTTTGAAACTTCAATGACATATCCAAGCCAATGCCACATCGCTCTATAAATAAAGTACTGTCAATACTCGCAAAAACATTCAGTTCTTTTTATTTAGGATATACTTTACTTATTGACATATACGGCCATGCGAATACAAGGGGGCAAGACCGCGATCCTAGCGGCTGAATGATGAACTAGGAAGCGACCCGTTTCCACGAGTGCATTTCAAGGCCTTTGGAAAACGGCCTGATGTCTAGCGTTCGAGTCGGTGTCGTATGTACTATCTCATAGAAATCTGTGATCCTATATAGCATCTATCGAGTAAACCGACTATACATTGTGGTGGGAAAAAATCTTTAGTTACACAAAAATGAAAGACAAAGTTGAGTTGATCGCATGTTTTATATTTCTCTGATATCACGCTCGTATTACGCATTATAGATTGGCAAAAACTATGAGATAAATTTACATTGACATACTGTTGTATTTATCTTTGAGTTAATTACTTGTTCTTACTAATCAATTTTTGGAAGTTCCGTTGGAGGGAACTTTGAAAATTAAGTAATGTTAAGTGTCTGTCTGATGGAATTCCTAGTGTTGGATTCTTAGTATCACCGAACATTAATTCGGTTTTAATGATTTAAATTGTACGAGGCTGTCACTATGGTTGTATGGAGGTGTAGCTCCGCGAAAAGCGTAAATGTTCAGTGCGTTTTAAGAAAGTATGACGTTTGAATGTGCAGTGTGAAATCCTATTACTAAATGTTCACATATGTTTAGTGGGTGGAACTGTAAGGCCAAATGCCCTTCATGACGCCACGGCCACTTAATTTTTCACATGAAAATCTAAACCCAGGATAAACGCGGATTCGAACCTTAGCCTTCGGGTAGAGATGAGCTTAAATTACACTTAATATATGTGACACCATCACGTGCTGTACAGACATTATTATTATAGTCGCATGCACCCTTACTTTTTTTAAAAAAACCTAGCATTGTTACTAGTGGATCTGCTGCCATTATGTTAAGTTTTTTCGAATGATATCTGGAGTCTTTTTTTGTATGCTATAGTTTGTAGACTTGTTATTTAATTTCTGGCTTCTTGAATGTTATTAGTGAGGAATGCCAAATTCATAAAACAAAAACTGTGATTTGATCAGGACCTGGATTTTGATGACATGTCATCTTTTCACAGGTGCATCATACACATTGCTAACTTATTATACAAGGTCTCTCTCATCAACCCAGACCGAGCACACCGTGTTTGTACTCTGCGCAGGGTTGTCAGATACGTGAAATCAAAATAGGGGACAGATGTGCACTCGAGAAAATCAACACCCCCTGTGGGTGGAATACACAGACGAAGAATACACCCACGGTATCCCCTTCCTCTCGTAAGAGGCGACTGAAAGGGGCAACCAAGGGACGACTGAATTAGAACCACGAAACTACTTGTGATTAGTACCATCATGCGGGGAACACCATGGGTTGCCTTTACTTGCGAGTAGTACCACTATGTTAGGTACACAATAGTTTTGTGTTTAGTACCAGCAAAGAGTGGTTCACTGTGCGTATCCAGTACCTGTGATTAGTACAACTATGTGCGGAACATCACGGGCTTACGTTGCCTGTGATTTGTACCATTATGTGAGAAACACTGTGGGTGGATTTCTAAAACGTGGTTCGGACCACGGCCATGGCTTTAAACCACGTTCCTGTTGCTAAAACGAGGTTTCATTCGCATATTGAAGCCATGGCTTGAAGCCACGGTTTCAGACGACGGCCACGGCTGTGGTAGGTTTAAAACCTCGGCTACGTAGTGTAAAATGAAGGCGCTTGTTCAGCTGCGGGATTACGAACGTCAAATTGACTTAGCAAGAGCGTTCAATCCTAGGATTAGGATACTGAGGGACAGGACTAATCCACTGGAAATGTTCGACGAGAGTCAGTTCAGGAGAAGATTTCGTTTATCGAAAGAATCTACGAGAGATTTAGCTCGTATGCTAGAACCTAACCTCCGCAAAGATACAAGAGGTGCAGGGTTAACTGTTTTAATGCAGCTTCTGATAGCTTTAAGGTAAGAGATTTATAAAAGTACGTTTCATGGTAGAGTACTGGTACGGTACCGAAGTTGTGTGTTACCTCCTTTGGTATTTATAACGATATGCTTACCGTACTTTAGGATTGCAGTTGAATACCTGTCTTTACTTTTTACTTTCAGATTTTATGCTAGTGGATCTTTCCACATAAAAACATGTGACTTTTTTAGAATTCACGAGAGCACTGTTTGCCGTGTGGTAAAAGGCGTTTCAAGAGCGATAGCGATGTTGAAACAAAGGTTCATTTATTTTCCGAGAAGAGAACAGCATCCTCAGATTGCAGCTCGTTTCTCAGAGTTATCAAGGTGAGCATAAACAAATCTTGATAGGCCTAAATATGTGCGTGTGCTTCGAAGATCATGCCATGTGTCACATTTGTATCTTGAAATACGTAGCAATTATGCAGTTTTTTCTATCAATGATTACACTCTTTCAGATAACCTAAAAAATAGTAATGTTTACAATAATGTACATAATCTTGTTTACAGGAGCAATTTCCCGGGAATTATAGGAGCTATAGATTGCACCCACATTCCAATAGTGGCCCCAAGCCATCAAGAAGCTCAGCGATATAACAGGAAGCACTTTTATTCTGTCAATTGCCAGGTTGGTGGATATAATTTGATTTATCAATAACTAAGTTGAGGGGACCTTAGTAAGTTCAAAATGTTTATTATAATTCACTGAATTTCTTTTTAATTTTAGTAGGCTAGTATTGACTAAGAGGCAAAAAAGTCCACTAAATTTGGCTCAGTTCCAGAAATAAATGTTTTTCTAAAAAGTAGGCCTAAATAACGTGTGACCTCTTATGCGTTGTCTGTTTCTCAGTAATCTCCTTGAAACTTTCTTTTTACAAACACAACTAACCGTTCTGCATTACACTTACTTAAATTCATGAAGTTGAATGAGCCTATATTTGAAATAATTATTTTCTTTTGAATTGAGCCTCTATGAACGGCATGTTAACAACCACTCTCATTTTCAATGTCCGTATCTTGTTCATGTGCTGGCTTTGACATTCTTCTAGTATTTCTTGAGCCCGTCGATCAGCGCTTTTTTCCACTCCTCTGGTAAAGGGAGATCTTCTGGGCTCTGTCCCGACCATAAAACCCTGATGCCTTTTCACCATCCTTCTGAAACCAACTCTGTCATTGAATTCATCCTCCGTAATGCCCACCTCTCTCATATCTTTCTCACACTCTTGGAACCATCTCAACGTAGATGCCTTTGGTTTTAGAAAATTGTAGACTTACTTAGTGAGCCAGTCATTATTCATACAGAAGATGTGCCCATAGAACATCAATCTTCTCTTTCTAACTGCTGTTGTTATCAGTTCCATCTCACTGTATAGGCCTGCTTCTTTATTGGATTTCAGTCGAACCTGCCTATCAACCTATCTCTTGCCTAAAATCGTCCGTAGTAGCCTGTGTTCTCTTTTAAGTACGGTAGTTGATTGACTATTCTTTTCGATTCATGCACAGGGTCTCCAAAGCATATAAGCCTTCTGGTCTAACAACCAGCGCTGTCTGTAATGTCTTAAATTGACTAAAAATCTCGGTGAGCATCATCTTATTATAGATGCTTTTAGTCAGTTGGAATTTGTATTCTTTCCTTGTTTGTCGCAAATTTGTCATTACTTTCTACACAATAACTTAACTGCAAAAATTTAGACTCTAGTATAGGCCTGATATAAAGAAGAACCTGTATGTACATTTTTTATGCAGATTCAGCTTCAACTTTTGTGCATGGAGCATTTGGAATGATACTGTTATGGAGAAAAAGCTGTTTTAGCACAATAAATAATGAAAAATTAAATTTTTAAGCCAATCAACTACTAAGAACCATATATTTCCTTTTCTCACTCCGTTTCTAGTAATCTCAGTATCTATTACTTCACCATACTCCCCAGTCCATAACTACATATTAACCACCACTGACTCTCACAAAATGCATCAACTATTCACGTAATATCTGATAAGAGACCTTTCAGTTCTATTTCCCTTCATACAGAGACTTGTGAAGACCAAAGAAAGTACATAACCACAAATGAGTTTATTGTAAAATTCCTTCCTCTCCCTTGCTGTTACACTCGCTACATTTTAGATTGTTCATCAAAGGCTATGAAATGTTACAGCGGACAAGCAGCAAGATCTGTACGCATGTTTAGAATAACCACCACAATGGTATTTGAATTTTAATTTTAAAAACTCACTAAGGTTCCCACTCAATTGAAATTTGAAAAAAAAAACTTTGTATTGCTTTTCATGTAAGATATTTGTAGTAATAACTCGACAAAAAAAATTCAGGTTGTCTGTGATGCTGATATGCACATAACAAATATCGTTGCAAGATGGCCTGGGTCAACTCACGACAGCAGAATTTTCAGGAATTCTGTGATTCATAATGAATTAGAACAAGGCAGATATGATGGTCACCTGATTGGAGATAGTAGATATGCTTGCAAAAAATATCTTTTAATCCCAGTACTCCAAGAGAGAAATGCTGCTGAGAGGAGGTATAACATTGCTCATCGTCAAGCAAGGAATGTAACACAAAGGGTTTTTGGTATCTGGAAGAGAAGATTTCCTTGTCTCCAGTATACCCTTAGGACCAAAATCCCTACAACACAGTTGGTCATCATTGCTACAAGCATACTACACAACTATGCAATCCGTAGGGGAGAACCTGAATTTGAAGGTGAAGAGATTCCTAATGAAAACGAAAATCATGTAGGTCTGCCAGATGAAAGAGACAACATGACCGGAGTGAAATGGAGGAATCAAATAATCAACATGCACTTTGCATGATTTCCTTAAAGTGCATTGAAGTAATTTAATCAATGAGTTAAGCAGAAAGCAACATCCAGTTTTCAGTATTATTATTTACTTCTCTTTAATTGTGAGAAATAATGAATCTTTACCATTAGGAAGTATAAGAAAGCAGAACTGGCAGTGATTATTGTTTTAAAAGGAAGTACAACTATACCTCCAATATCTAAAGTTAAACTCTGACAGTTCTTAGAGGGAGGTCCGTTTACTGCCTGCCGGGGCGGGATAAAAGGAATGGCGGGTAAAGTTGCCATGGAAACGAAGGTGGGGCGAATGCGGTTGCCATGGAGATAAACCTTCTGGCCAGCTCGTCTTGCCTGGAGTTGCCAAAACTCTCACTTCTGAGTTGGATCTTGTCGCAAGCAGTTCAGTGTGAGTGGCATTCCATTTCTGTTTTGTGGCCATTAGTATCTAACTGAATTTTAAATACTAAATACATACAATCTTTGTATTTCAATATCTATTTCGCGTATGATTAAGAACACTGTCAGTGAATTAGGCCTACTGGGGATACCACTTTTAAAAAAACGCGCCAGGTACTCTACCGCTGGGTGGTGTGGAAAAGAGTACACATGATTTTTGACCCCCCCCCCTGTACCCTTTTCCCCTCTAACTCACTTTTTCTTATTTGTTTTATGTCCTATACTTATGCCAATAAGGTGTACAGAGACAAAGTATAGGACAAAGGGCATGTTGAAGGATTTGTCAGGTTATAAGTACCACCCCTGTTAAAGAATAATAATGTCACTGATTTTACGTCCTGTAGCACTTTCAAATACCACCTGACTGAGCCAGGATCGAACCTTTTCTAAGTTGGGATCAGAAGGCCAGCGCTCTACTGTTTGAGCTTATCAACCCGGTCCCTGTTAAAGACAAGGGAACATGAGACCAAGTCAGTCACAGTATGGCCAGGTAGTCTACAACAGATCACAGTGGTCCGAATGAATGAGGGAACAAGTGAGCTGGAAGCAAGGGGTAAGAGAAAGGAATGCTAGAATGTGGCAACATCGTGAAATGGCACGTGCTATGTTCCTCCCTCCAGTTCTAGCTGTCAGAATTTATCTTCAGTTATTAAAGGTATAGGCAACTGTGGGAGTTAACTCCCCCTCTAGGAAATGCCCTAGTGCCGGTCTCAAGCCCGGATAAAGGAGGAGAGATGCCTAAAAAGTAGTATGTTTTAACAGACTGGTTTTCTGTCATAAGTGCATCCAGTAGCGTAGCCAGGATCGGCGATGGGGGAGGGTCATAGTTATAAAATGATGATGGAACAAAATGAAGGTGCTTGTGCGTGTGGTGTGCGCATGCATGGCTTGTCATTATAAGGACACTGACAAGTAAATTATGTTCATATTCAGATTTCAGTACTCTACAAAAAATGTTACGTCAAAATGCAGAATAAGAACAACATGATCGGGGTCAAAAGTTTTACAGCATATGGTAGCCTATGTTCAGTTTACAATCTAATATCCAACTTTCAAAGCTTCTTAGAAAATAGATTAACAGATCTATTGCTTCAAGTTCGTCAGTTTATTTCCTTTTTCTTTTTTAATTTCCACTGGGGGGTTCAAAACCCCACCCCCTGCTTTAAAATTAACTTTACGAAGGGAGAGTAGATCTCGTGAGATGCTCGTTAGTCGGGCTTGCAAAACCTTGCTGGTATTTCTATAATGAGTTTCCATACAGTATTTTAGTTAAGTAGCCTGGGATAAATCCTTACCTTAGTCACCAGGCACATCCTATGCACAGTGCAGGGCCACCAACTCACCCTTCCTTACAACAAACACAGTGATAACACAGGTTATTGCATAGATAAGATTCATACACAGTTTTGATCACTGTGATCTTACATGCTACAGTAACACAAGACTGATTTACGTCTGCCACATCGACCGTAATTGTGCATTCCATGACATTAATTTTGTTTTTGGAGATGCCTATCACTATTAAGGGCTTTCTACATGAAATGAGTCAGCTTCGAGCTTGAGTTTAACACAACTTTATCAGCTAAGCTCATGCGCTGGTCACATGTTGGAAGCACATTAACAAGCATGTTGAAGCAAGGTCACTTACAACGCACTCTGCTATGTAATGCTGAAGGTTTTTTTTTACAAGCCTCCTAGTTTATGAACAGAGACTAAATTATATTTCTTTTTGCTGGGAAGATTAGGGTATTAATCAACTCATTTTATCTGGTATAAAATAACAAATTTAAGAGGTCATCACTGAAGTTAGGATATGGGTATAGCTTCTCATTAAGCATGCCTGGGTGCAAATGGGATGCACTTAGTAGCATAGCCAGGATCTATTGATTTGGGGGGATACTTACAAAATGAAATAACATAATGAAGGTGCTTGTGCGTGTATGCACGAGTGTCTTCATAAGGACACTGATACAAGTTAATTATGTTGATATTCAGATTGCAGTACCAGTACACTACAAAATCTTACATTAACATCCAGAACAACTTCAGATTACAGTCTAAAATCCAACTTTCAAAGCCTCTTGGAAAACAGATTAAAGAAATCTGTCATTTTTACAATTATGCCTCTTTAAAAGTTCAAAAAAGCCAACTCATCAAGTCAACTTTTAACTTTGTTATTGCCAGTTTGTTTATTTTGTAAAAAGTGTTTTTTGGGGGGGTTGTAACCCCCACTTTGAGGATGACTGGAAAGGAGAGGGAAGGGGAGAAGGGCAAACTTTCATAGCTCAAATTATCTTAATCTTTGGGCTCAGAAAAAAATATATAAAAAAATGTAGAGAAATGTCTCAGATAAATCCCTCAGCCTAACTAATCTAGTTCATATGGTTCCTGTGTGTAACAGATCTTTAACTGTAAAGTGACTTATGTGCTTCAATCACATTGCTCTACCTCTTAGCCACGGGCATGTCCCGTACTGGCACTTGTAATTAGATCATGACTACAAGGCACTATTGAACCTATCGCCACACTGGCGTGCAAGGCTGATGCTGGTAATTTCATAACTAAAAAAGCCTAAAGAGCTTGAATACTTCAGTAGGTACAGTACTAAATTTATTATTATTATTATTATTATTTATAAAAATAAAACATGTTTTATGGTAAAATATTCTTTATTCTGCACTCATTCTCCAATAACAAACATTTTAACTCCTGGTTCCTGTGCTTCATTTCCTGCGTCCTTTGCTTTATTTCCAAAATTTTCATTTTTTTTTTTTTTTGGTGTTCCAGTCTGGCCATCTCTAGGAGCTCTGTCTGGAGCATCTGGTCATTACACTTTCTCCTAAAAAAGAGAAGCATTGGAAGTTTTAATCAAATTCCGTGCATATTCTACAGGGACATTCTTTTAAGCATGCGGGCGGACTGTGGCTTGCCCAGTCGCTTGTACTGCAAGCCTTTCTCCCGCCTAGCACTTTGCCGCAATGCGGGCACTTGCCCGGCACTGAGTCAGTGTTTTCTCACAAGATTTCCTGCACTTTATGAAGGGATTATGTATATACGCACACTTCCATAACGAAAATAACATTGGAACAACACACCGAGCACTAAACACATGAACACTTGACTGAACTGACCCTTACGCTGATAAAAAAGCTCTTAACAGACTGAAAAGAAGGGGAACTTGTGTAGTGCCGAGAAGTGCATTACGGCAAAGTGCTTGGCAGGGGACAAGCTCGCAACGCTAGGGACTGGGCGAGTGGCAATACCCTCCAGAACTTACTTTGATGACCTGCTTGGGGTTTCAAAGGATGGAGTTTCCTGCGGCATCCTTTCTTCTGCCCCCAAACTCTCTTCTTCTCCAGGTCCTTCCTAAAATGAAAGGAAAAGGAGAAAATTAGAATACATTATCCACAACTGTAATGTTGCTGTGCCAAAGCGAAGTTGTCTGGGTCTATTTGATCATGTAGGTACCTGAAATGCACCAGCACCATCATCTATGGTGTCAGGCAAAGGATCAAACTGGACACCGAACATCTCCGAGAGGATCTGCTCGGGTTTCCCCAGAGGTGGTTTCGGTGGATCTCCCCCAGTTTGTCTGGCATCCCTTCTCTGCGCGTCGATGTCGCCCTTTGCCTTTATCTTCATTCTTTTCCATAAACCTGTGCACAAAATGAAAATTACAAATTTTTGAAATGTTCAGTAAGGTAATTAGTAATTTCATAATTATGTCATCAAATGGGGTCCTAATAATAAAAAACAGAAAACTTCCCTAATGATGAGGTTATAGATACAAAGACCAGGTTTTAATAATTCTATCAGAGTTAGAATTTTATAATAGACTTAAATGGTACTTCCAAGATACCAGTTTTGCTAGTAATGTTGCTAATTTACAAATGGAAGTACCTTTGGGTAACACTTTTATACTGTTTTGTGATTCACAAGTATGGTTCTGAACTTCCTAAAAGTTTTTAATTTCAACAATGTCTTTGTTCATATTAAGCAAGCATTAATTACCTTCTTACAGTGACAGTACAGATTATTTCAGTTCCCTGCACTGGAAGATTGCAGTTGATTCAACTTGCAATAAATTTGAGGTTTTTTTCTTTTTCATCATGTCAGTCACTAAATTTTACAGGCCTACTCAAATCTAAAACAGACTAATACATGCCTGTCCACTGATATTTTGTTGAAGAGGAAATAAATGCTTAAGCTATTCTACCACTTGTTGTCTGTCACACATGAAACTGCCACTTTGTGGCTTGTAACGTTAGCTTGATCACAGACCAATGGCTTTGTCACTAGCCGGACCTAACCTATCCAGACCAGTTGCTTTGTCACTAGCCAGACCTAACCTATCTAGACCAATGGTTCTGTCACTAGCCAGACCTAACCTATCTAGACCAATGGTTCTGTCACTAGCCGGACCTAACCTATCTAGACCAATGGTTCTGTCACTAACCGGACCTAACCTATCCAGACCAATGGTTCTGTCATTAGCCGGACTTAACATATCCAGTCAAATGATTTTCTGACTAGCCATGCCTTTGAAACGTAACACTTTTAATGGTCCAGGGTAGACGAATGCTGAAAAATTACTTCATACACACACATAATCAAAGTTTAACGTACATAGGAGAATGGAAGGAAGGAAGGTTTATACCAAATTTAGCATACCTTATTGGAGAGCATCTAAAGAATAATTTGTTCCCTCGAAAATCAGTACTTCTGACATAGCAACCTCTATACGGAACAACATCCATGTTTAACAATACCTTGTTGATTACCATAGCAACGAAGAATTAATTCATAACCGTAGCAAATAACCACGAATAAATAAAACAGCCCAACTGGTAATAGGATCTAAGTGAAGTTGGTACCAGGAACTAATTATGTTACATCAGTTGGTACCAGTCACCAAGAACTTACTTACATCCCTAATGACAACATTAAACAGCAGTTCCTGCGTTGGTGAGGGTTAAAAGAAGTTGTACCTATATAATACCCGAGATACATACTTCTGGAAGAATCCCTTCAGTTTTAAGCATGAAATTCTCATACACTAAATAGATTGTGTAATATAGGAAGCGGTTTAGCGTTGAGAGGCTAATCAGAATTGTCTGACTAAGACGATGCTAGGTTGTCGAGTAATGACATTGTTCATTTATAAGAGACGTACAAATGTGGTTAAATTTGGGTTAGTGTTCTTTAGTACCAATCCGAATTATTTTGATGTAGCCTATTATTATACTATGATAAAAATCTGGCAAACCTTTTAGCTGAGGCACATCTTTTGGAGGCTTCCCTGCATTCATTGAATTGAATTCGGCTTGGATTTTCACCCAAGCCTCCTTCTTCTTCGTTACGGTATCAAGGTGGTAACCCATATCTGCTAGAATTGGATAATTCTTGCATATTTCTGCCAACAACTCTCTCTCTCGGCAGTTGAACTTGGCCATCTTCCTGAAAATGAAAACAGTGTTATATACATTCAGTAAAATAACTGGGATAGGTGCAGAATAAGTATGCTGATCAACAGTCAAACAAAACGTCTAATATTTAGAAAAACTTCCAGGTGAATAAAAAAGTAAAATGTACCAAAACTAGAATACTGAAAATAAAACAGCGTGCGGTGTTACAGCTACCAGAAAAAATACTTGTCTGCATACTGATTCCCACATTCAGAAGAAAGATATGAATGTTATTACAGTGAGGCATCAAGCAGTATACAGCCATTTGATTAATTTCCAAACAGCTACATATTTTAACAAGAAGTAACACAGTCATACATGGTGATAAACACGATGAAAATACCTGTAAAACACAATTCTCCTCGCCACTCGTAACCTCATTCTTTCACTTCGTAATATCGCTCAATATATTATTATTATTGATATATATTGAATGCAAAATAAAATAAATAAACAAAGGAAAGAAGCTATCTACATAAAGGACTTTCAGAAGACTATATTAAATCATAAAAAGTGTAATATGTACTTACGATACTGTAACTTCTATGTGCAAAAATTCTTCTTGAAATGGATACGAGCTTGTTCCAGATGCAATACAATACTTATACAATTTCTTCTTCTTCTTTCTTTGTGTTGTTGGGCGCTGCACACACGCAATTTACTCAGTCACCAATTGTACACTCGCTTGAACACTTTAGTTTTTATGGTTATTATGATATGAAAAGTATATTTATACGATTAGAACATTGATTATTAGTAACAAGAAATGCATGTTGAAATTACGTAGAGCTAGATACAGCACATCGAGAAATTTCAAATATGTGGGAGGATTCAAAGACAAATATTACATTGGTTTAAATAGTCCGTGATGGCTAGTAGAATTTCCGGTGTGGGATTGGATACCAGGCAAGAGACACATGTGGGAAAGGCAACCTTTTGTTCTAATAATCTACGAAAGAGAATATTTTGTTGTGAGTTAAATGTTTTACATTGAAGAATAATGTGATTAGCATCCCCAATAGCGTTACCACAATTACATAGCGGTGAGTCAGTTAATTGTAATTGAAATTTATAAGCTGGTGTTAGTACATGGTTGAAACGAAGGCGAATGATAGTGGTAACATGCCGACGTGTATAGTTCCCTTTAACAAACCATGGCCGTAAACAGATAGAAGGTTGCACACGAAAATAAAAACCACCCTTAAAAGTCGCAGATCCTTTCCAATCGTCCTGCCATATTTGACAAAGTGCCTGTTTAATGAGAGGTTGAATATCAGTAGCGGGAAGAGCGATGTTACAGTTTAAACCATTTCCTAAAGCAGCGTCCTTGGCAAGAAAATCAGCTGTAAGGTTACCATGAATATTAGAATGTCCTGGAATCCAGACCAACGTTATATCCTGATGGTTTTGATCTAGGTTAAATAATACTTTTTTAATGTTAAGAACATACCACGAACTGTGATTTTGAGTTGAATGTATGCATTTCAGAACACTCAGTGAATCAGAAAATATGATGGTTTTGGTTATAGCATGAAGTTTGACATATAATAGGGCCTGCCGAATAGCGAATGCTTCAGCAGTGAAGATAGAAGCATGTTTGGGGAGTGAGAATTTACCGGATGTATTGGATGAAGATATATAGTAGGCTGCTCCAACACCTTGGTCATTTCGAGAACCATCCGTATAAATGCTTAAGGTATCCTGGTGAGGAGATAGGCATACTGGGAAGGGGAAAGAAATATTATGAGACGATTGTATACGTTGTTGGGTATTGAATCCGAAATGGGAGATAATAAGTTGTGGTTTGTACAATGATATAGAGTATGGGAAAGAATAATGAGGTAAAGATGGACATTTAATGACTTGAGTGTTATAATCCCGGATGTTTTCAAAGGCTGTTAAGAGAGTAGGTGGTTTTAATTTGGTATTAGGGTATTTTTGAAAACATTCCGAAAGAAGTTGTAATTTAGGAAATAACAAATAGGAGGTAAGCGAAATTTTTCTTAGTAAGAACTTGTTTGCCAGAAACTTTCTACGTAAGAACAACGGCATTTCTCCAGTTTCAACCAGCAACGCGTTAGTAGGGGTTGATTGCAATGCCCCAGTACATAGCCGTATCGCTTTATATTGTATGACGTCTAATTTACGAACAAGGTTGGCAGCTGCCATGTTAAAAAAGAAGCAACCGTAATCTAACCTGGATCGTATGGTATTCTTATATATTGTCAACGCCATGACTGGGTCCGCCCCCCCCCCCAGTTCCTCCTGACGATAGCTTTGAGTATATTTTAAAAAAAGGGTCGTTTTATAAGATAGGGATTCAAAATGATATTTCCATGTTAACTTATTATCTAAATACATACCTAAATATTTATAGGTTGTACGAATTGGAATGCTTAAGTTACTACTTTGTATTAGTGACTGATCATAATGTCGTTTATTGGTGAATACCATAGCAGCACACTTATTCTGTGAAACTTCAAATCCATGTTCATTGAACCACTGATGTGCATTGTCTAGTACATGCGAGATGGTTTGTCTAGCTTCCAAAACGGTACTTTTAGTAACATATATTAGGACATCGTCAGCATACGTAATTATACGAGCATCACGAGTAATGAGTGTTTCTAGATCCTTTAGGTATAATGCGAATAAAAGACCACTTAAGACATCACCTTGGGGTAGGCCCTTGGAACTATAACGAATGTTAGGAGGCTGCCATGATGATTTAACGTGAAGGCATCGATAGTATAAAAGTTGCCCTATGATAGTTATCAAGTTGGGAGGGAATTTCATATCTGTTAGTTTTTGTAGTAATACATGAATATTAACATTATCATATGCCTGTTGGATATCTATGAAAAGGGCAATAGTATCATGTTTGCGAAATCTAGCTAAAGTAAGATCAGTTAAGAATATGTTGATAGCATCAAAAGTACTTCGTCCTTTGATAAAAGCAAATTGGTATTTAGGCAATAAATGATGATATTCTAAACACCATAATAAGCGACTGAGCAGTATACGTAGAAAAACTTTCCTAATACAGGATCCCAAGGTTATGCCTCGGTACCTTGGATATACTTGTCCTTCGGTGGGGGGTTTCTCTAATGGCACGAGGAGAAATTGATTCCAGTCCTGTGGAATTGTGGCGGACGTTAAAACTGAATTGAAGTACATGACTAGAATTTTTTGAGCTTTGTAAGGTAGATGATGTATCATTTTATAGGTAATGCAATCCGGACCTGGGGAAGTGGAAGTCTTACCTTCAACAGCGGTGAGGAATTCTATTAGTTCAATAGGTTGCAGAAGTGTGTCAAATTGAACGTGATGTACGGACGTAGACAACGGAAATTGGGGTATTACAAAATCTGGAGTGAGTTCATTATAAAATGTTTGTAGATTATCATGATGAATGGTAACAGTATTGTGTCGTCGGGGTATACGACCAATGGATCGAATAGCAGACCAAATAAGTTGAGGATTAGTATTTCTATGAATAGTAGAGATGAATTTTTTCCAGGATTCCTTTCGTTTATGATTAAAGGTGCGTTTCATAAGTGCAGTATACTTCTGATAAAGGAGATAGTTATAATATGTGAAGTTAGATCGAAGGTTTCGAAAGAGAATTTTGCGGCGTTTGATCATTGCCTCACATTGTTTATCCCACCATCTAATGATAATTTGTTCAGGCTTGGACTTGAATGTTGTGGGGTGTATAGGATGATACATATTTAGATATTCGGTAATTGCGGTAAGAAGGGATGAATATTGCATAATAGGGGAAGAACTGACTTTGAGCTGGGCATTCAAATAGCTATTAAACATATCGAAATCAAAATCATGGAGGGACCTGTCAAGCCGGTGTGGGTTAGTTGTAGAGGAATCAAAATGTAGAGATCCAATATTCCCACTAAGTGACAAAAATATGGGGAAATGGTCACTGAGATGGGTATCTTTAATGGTTTGCCAAAAACTTCGGTGACCCAATGAGAGACTACAAATAGAAAGATCGACAGCGCTTTTAGCTTACCCCGGTGCTGTGAGTCGTGTTGGGGAGCCATCATTTAAAATAAGGAGGTCGAGGGTTTGTGTTACATTAAGAATTTTCCTACCCTTGGTAGAAATGTGTGGAGATCCCCATGCAGTGTGATGGGCATTCATATCATCGGCAATTAGAAATTGAGAATAGGAAGTAAACTGATATAAAAAATTATACCATTGTGTGGCTGTACCCTGTATACGCGGGGGACAATAAAGATTCACAATGACTAATTCATTAATTTTCACTGCTACAAAAAAGGTGCCTGTTATACATTGAGCAACCTCCAACCGTTGATATGTTATTCCAGTGGCAATAAGGGTTAGCACGCCACCATATCCACCACCATCCATACGTTCCGCCTTATAACCAGCAAATCGGAAAGTATACATGGGTTTCAACCAAGATTCTTGAATTAATATGATATGGGGATGATATTCAGTAATAAGGTTAACTAACTCATGTCTCTTACCTAGTATACTTTTACAATTCCACTGTAGAATCGAATTTGCCATGTTCAAAAAGACTATTGACTTTATCATTGATACTCTTAACTAAGTGACTCCATTGGGGGTTACCCCCTAATAATTCCATGAGTAGTACAAACTCAGCACGTAGGGCCGATTGTTGTTTACTCGGGTTAAAGGATAATGAATTATCCTTCTGGAAACTACTTCCAGGTTCACTATTAGAGGATGAAACTGTAGACCGAATCCCGGAACCACTCGGGGCGTGGGCAGTAGGAGTGATGTGATATGAATGATGTTCAGTTCTGGGAGTTCCAATTAATTGAAGATAACCGTCCTTATCATAACCAGGTGGAGGAGCGACCCGAGGTTCACGAGAGATAACTTCCGTAAATTTTCTTTTTCTAGGAAGCTCAACAGTTGGGTTGGATTCAGAGGAGTGTAATGGGGGAAACTGCTGGGTAACGGAAAGGGGGTTATATACCTTTGGCTGCACTTGATTATGTGCCTCTTCGAAAGATATATTTTGAATGCTCATAATTTTTTAATAGTAACTTGTTTGTGATGTACTTCGCATAAATGTGATCCCCCTGAATGATTAAGATTACAGTGGATACATTTTAACATTGTTTGCTGACAGTCCCATGTGGAATGAGATAATGAACATCTCCCACAACGGGAACTGCTGGCCCTACAATTTTTTGCACTGTGACCATATCGCTGACAATTTTGACAGATAATAGGATTATAAATAAATACTTCAACTTCTAAGAGCACATTAAAAATAGAAACATGTTCCGGTAGGTGTTGAGATTTGAAGATTACTTTTACAGAACCAGTAGGCACGTAATCTATTTTATCACCAACACTAATCTTTCTGTTCATACGCTGCACTTGTTTAATGGGTTCGGGAGAGTCAATAAATTGCATGATGTCTTCGTTGGATAAATCTTTATCCACACCACGAATTATTCCGACACGATAAAGGCTAGAAGATGGAATGTAGGCTTTAAGTTTCTTTTCTGGTAAGAGGGGGTGTTGCAAAAAACTATTGGCGTGTTGACCAGACTTAAAGGCAAGTTGAATCTGGCGAGCACCTTTACGACTGACAGTTTTTATGCCACTAATCTTATTGTCATAAAAAAGGCGACCCAAGGCCATAGGATGTAAATTGCCGGTATTATTAGTACCAACAGGTTCAACATTAATCAAAAAAGGTCCCCTATGAGTACGTGGATACAATTCAAGAGGTGTTGAACTATCGTTACTTGTGGAGAGATTTTTGTCGGTAGGAGGCCGTTCATCAGTAGAGTTCACTGCGTCCTGTTCATTCTTTGCGGGAATTTCTTCTTTATGATCGACCTCCAGATCCATGTCCAGATTCGGGGACGGTTAGTGCCACCGCCTCCAACTGCTGTCGCCATGTTTCACACTTCACTCCCACTAACAAAACTACACTAAAGCACACGTCAGCTAAGAAACGATGTATACCGCACCGCAGGTACTGACGAACTGTTGTACAATTTCGACACGCGGCACCAAATCCCTATAGTACACAAAAGATTATCTGATGGACAAGGACTGTAACACAATCTTCTCTTCGCGAAGCCGCTCTTCGATTGTTTTTTGGCATATTGCACTACGAAAAGTCAATGGTCGTGCCACTCACTGCCCGTTGGAAGACGAAAAGTCGATTCCGCTACAGTGTTGCCGACAGTAATAATTGAAACCACTGCTCAGAACCTCGGCCACGGTCAGACTACGTTTTAGAAATCGGACAGGGACTTAGAACACGGCCGCGGTTTAAAAGCCATGGTTTGAAACCACGGCCTGAACCTCGTTTTAGAAATCCACCCCATGGGTTTGCGTTGCCTACGAATGCCGTCATCATGTGAGAAAAACCATAGGTTTGCATTACCTGTGCGATGTACAATACTTGTGAGTAGTACCATAATGTTTGGAACACCATGAGTTTCCGCTACTTTTGGTTAGTACCGCAACTTGAGAGAAATATCATGGTTCTACTTTACTAGCGATAAGTACCATTATGAGGGGCCATTGACCTGGATATTGAACCCCTTTAGATAACAAGCATCATTGAATCAGGATTGTGCTTTGGAAGGTGAGGCATTGCGGGTCGGATCCACTAATTGTTTTAAATTCATATTCATCCATTCATTCATCATAATCATCACGTTTTTAATTCTAGTCAGTGGATGAATTTTGGACTTTTGAATTGTCATTGCATTTCGTCTCATTTCATACCATTGGGGGCTGATGACTTAGATGTTAGGCCCCTTTAAACAACAAACATCATCATCATCGAACGAGAAAATCAACAGGCTCGTATTCTACAAGTTATAAACTTTGTTTCCAAATGATACGCATATTATTATGTTGGCATCAGAGTGCAGATTATTAATGTCTGCCTTATCATTTATACACAGACTGAAACTTAGAGTACCGAGCAAGTTGACCGCGTGGTTTGTGTCATGTAACTATGAACTTGTATTTGGAAGATGATGGGTTCGAACCCCACTGTCGGCAGCATTAAAGATGGTTTTCCCATTTCCCATTTTACACCTGTCTTAAGGCCACAGTCTAATCCAATCCTAGCCCTTTTCTATCCCATTGACATCATAAGACCTGCCTCTGTCGGTGCGACGTAAAACAAATAGGAAAAGTCTTAGTTTATTTAATTATTCATAGCAGTTCTTTCAATTTGAATATATTTTCATTTCTCTGAGGTGCTGTTAACAGTTTTTTCCATCCTTAGCAATTTAATAAACATCTCTGTATGACATTGAAGAAAAATTTACAGAAATGAACAGATCAGACTAATTAAGTCTACAGAAGAATATTTCTCACAGCTGACCATTTCACACGAAGATGCAGTCGACTTTGACTACCTCAGGTGGTTGTCCACTATTGTATGTATGTTCAGTCTTCAGCCCTAAGGCTGGATGGATCCTCAACAGCTCCGCCATCAGCTGTCATAGATGGCCTAGGCATCACTGAAGAAGCGTACTAGGGAAATGAGGAGTAAGGTAGTTTCCCGTTGCTTTCCTCGCCGAGCCAGAAGTTGCTATTACATATCAGTCTGCCAAGCCCACTGAAATGCATGCACCAACCGACCCTATGAGCAATATTTTCACACCATTCATAGCTGGGACTGGCTGCAGAAGGAATGGCATTACTAGCATCGCTCATACCTCAGTCACTTTCATATTGTCAAAGCCAAGTATAAGACAGAGACAGATCAATGAAAGTAACAAAATTACTCTAGCCCATACCAGAAGACATAGTGCACTGTAAATACTAGGTCCTGCCAGCAAAGGCAACTATTAAGCATCTTAATCGCCAGGACGGACAACCCAAGAACTGAAAAAAGTAGAATTAAAAACCTTTTTAAAATGTACGAACTCACACGAGATAAAGAAATCAAGGAGAGAAAAATCTATCCTCTTTGAAAGGAGGAAGAAAAGCTTTTGTTAATTATCAGAGGTGGAAGCACTGGCGTATATCTCTCAAGGTTCAAAATACGGGACAACTGCCGTCCCGGATAGGAACTGCCTGGGACATGGGATATTTAACATGAATATGGTACTGTCCCGTAAAGTCCGGGACATCTGGCAACCCTGAATCTGTGCTACATCAGCTGCTTCAGCCCAACTAACGTCGCGCGCGGCCGCCCTGCTTTAAGTGTGTATACAATCTTATATGAAATCCTACCTGATAAAGATGCTGGATGGGTCATCCTTTATAATGAGGGACCTCATTACCCCATTAGGATTTTCTGCACACCAACAACGAGAGTTATGACTGTTCACACGACCATTAAGATGAAACCAGGCCTCATCCGAAAAGAACACAAGCTGTGGGACAAATAAACAATCATTCAATGCTGCAAGATACCACTCACAGTATCTTACTCTTGTGGCTGGATCAGCAGGTTTTAAACAATGGGCCCGTGTAAACCTGTACGGTTTGATGTGCAACAGCTTTGTAGCTCTGCGTGCAGAAGAAACCGAAACCACTACTTGTTGTGCTAATTTTGTGAGCGATTTCTTCAGTGACCGTTCAAGATTCGCACCAATATCATCTAACTTTTCCTCTGTTAAAACTGTTCGTATGCGCGCATGTTCTTATTGAGCACTGGGGCATTAGTTTCATTTTTTTTTTGCAATTACGCAAATCCTGCTCGTGAAGTTGACATTTCACCAGGAAATTGCTGAACAAATGCATCGCATCCCCGTCGAGCTGACTCGTACTTAAAATAACTTTTTACATATGAAAATACGGCGTTGCAATGATAACTGTCTCACCATGTTAGCCTAACAGCTGAGATTCAGATTGGTGACTCATGCTTGCCGGATCGAACACGTGCACGCTCCGTGCAAGGTCAAGAACTGTGCTTAGATCACGGAGAGTAGAAACGCCGCTAGACGGTCTGGGTTTATAAGAAAGACCCTGCATATAAATCCTGATCATAGAAAATTGACTATAAAAATGTGTATTTAATACATTAATTTTGGTTATTTTGCCATATTTTTAATTTTAGGTTATTTTTTCAATTTTCCCTTTTTATGTCATTTTATATAATTCATTGTATTAAACACTTCTTTTAAGTCATATTTTTGTTCTGTATTGTTATTTAGTCATTCCTTTACATTTATGTAGGGTTATCAACGTATCTGAATATTATCCAAACTTTCAATAAACAAGAATGCTCAAATATCAAAATGTTCAGTACTTGGTTCAAAAACTGTGAAATAAAGTAATCTTTAGCAACCCTCATCCATACTCTTTGGAAATCCACATCTCTAGAGTGAGATGAGATGTTGCTTCTAATCGGGCTTGCGATGAGAGTAGCAGGTACAAATTCAGCTGGCTCCGCAGTGTAGGGGTAGTGTGCCTGCCTCTTACCCAGAGGCCATGGGTTTGATTCCCGGACAGGTCAGGGATTTTCACCTGAATCTGAGGGCTGGTTGGAGGTCCACTGTGCCTACATGATTACAAATGAAGAGCCATCTGACGGTGAGATGGCCGCCACAGTCTAGAGCCAAGAATAATGACCAACAGGATTCGTCGTGCCCACCACACGACACCTCATAATCTGCAGGATTTCGGGCTGAGCAGCGGTCGCTTGGTAGACCAAGGCCCCTCGGACTTGGTTGTCTGGACACGTGGTATGCAGCAGTGAAGACTCATTTGCAAGGACAGCCATATATTTTGACACTGATAGAGACCGCGTGGTAGACCCAAGAAGCGGTGGATGGATCGTATTCAGGGAGGACATGAAGTATGAGGATGTTGGATTGGGCAAGTGCAGATGGATGTGCTGGCAAGCGGACTCCACCACCATGCGGGTATAACGCTAGGAAGAAGATGAAATGGCTACTATGACCAAGGAAATAACAAGCTTTTTTATAGGTCCGATGCTGCTTTTCCCCCACATCAAGATGATAAACTCAGTTGTTTAGGAAAACAACTGTCTGAAGTGACAACCTACATCTAAGAATTATGAACCCAGTCGCTATCAAGAACCTGATCAAAGTTCCCACGCTGTTCATCTACTTGTTCTGTTTGTTGGTACCAGACTAATTTAGAAGCAGATGCAAGAACATGCACTCCATCTTGCTCATTCACCATCCAGACTGGTAAAAATCCTTCAGAAAACTTGTAGGTGGGGCTCAAAGTTGTCTTGCTGCTTGTTCATAACAGTTTACAACACTGGTCTCAGATTTTTTATTGTCGCTGAGCAGATGTTTTAATTCTACCAAGTGTGAGCCGTTTGTAATAGCTGATATTCAACAACCCATAATTGTTGCTGATTTCTTAGGTCATGATGGCTTTGTAACAGGTCGTTCGTTGGGTGAGTTCGACAGTTGAGAACAGATAAGGAGAAAAGGAGTAACAACAGAAAAACAGTTATTATAGCAGGCATACACAGTGGAATATCAAATCATAAGCCCAGAGGGTTCCGGCAATGATAAATGTACTTAAATTAAAGCAAATGATAGTTTCACTAATAACAGTTACTTTTACTGTGTACATTTCCGACCAGCGGGAGATAAGAACTAACAACAGCGGGCGTAATTTCCAATGCGAGTTTAAGATAAGTTATATAAAAATGTTAGCCCAAGATGGTTAGGTGATTACGTTACAAAAAAATGGTGGTGAAGACGACTTGAGTAAAGCAGTTGACCTAGGCCATACATGTATATACATTTGTGCCGGTAATTGTACGAACACAAATGTGCCAGGGGAATATATTTGGACAATAAATAATTGCATTATAAATTTAGGCAAGAAAATAAGCTACTTTAACATGATCAGCAATCAGATTCACTGAAAAATTCCTAGATGAATAATGAAGTACACATGATCAGTATACGTTCACGCGTGCATGCAGAATTCTTCATCCACTCTTCACGGCAACCTTCTAGAAGCTTCTGGAACCTACAAGATTCCCTTTACGATTCTGACGAGATGAGTCATTCTCTTTCAGCATCGCCGAGACGTCAGCAAACACCTCCGCCGTCTGCGACGGCATCTGAAGCAGCTATGGACGTGGAGCAGGCAAAGGCAAGTAGCCGTCGCGGCGAGGCTGACAGTCCACCCCTGGATTTTGGTTGTAAGCGACTCTGTGCCGCCGCCACACCATCTTCTGGCTCCAGTTATACTGGGAGCAGCTCGGCGCTTGATGCCTCTGTCGTCTCTGTCACTTTAGCCCAAACTCCTCCGCCATCTAATCTGGGAATTTCACTGCTGCAACTTGCTACTGTGCCAAACTTCCACTTGCCTAGTACGTCGTCTGCTACAGCTTACATGCCTGTAAATGTTAGAAGTTATGCTCAGGCTGCCAGAAATCCCGCTCTACCACCGCACATTCGCAACCGCAGCATTGTCACTCCCGTCTCATCATCTACCACTGCTCAACAGCCATCCTTCTACATCATCAAACTCACACATGTCGATCCATCCAAGGCCAACACTAGAATTATCTATCAGTTCATCGCCCGCTACACACCAAACCTCCAGGACTACAAGCTTGAAATCCAACAGACTCGCGAGGGATATAATATCAAAACCTCTCATCCCTTCTATAACCACTTTACGGCCAACATTGGGGCACACCAACTGGGCTCTCACTGTCACGCCCGCAACCTCACCGAGCAGCGTCCAGCACAAAGTCCGACGCCTCCTACCAGACCAGTGCCAGTACTCTCTGTCGTCGCATATGGCATCGGCAGGGACTTTATGGATGACAAGGTGGCCGCTCAGCTTCAGCTGGAGGGTCACGAGATTTATCGCGTCATCCGGATCCGCAACGCCGAGGGTCCAACTAGCCTGATTAGGATCCTTTCCCGAGACATCACGACGCTGGACGCTCTGCTGAGGGACGGCGCCCTGATCTACGGATGCCAACATCGGGTGAGCCGTCACGCAGCTCTCCGCCACAGAAGATCCGATGGGGGAGATGCCATCGGTATGACCATCCACTTGGAGTGCCCTGCATACATCATGAGGTATGTGCCATCTGTGCTAGTCAGGAGCACCCTACCTCTAATTGCCCTAACAAAGCTAATCCAAAATGTGCTAATTGTGGACAAGCCCATCCGGCTTTCTCTTATAAATGTCGTGCAAAACCTGCACCTATACCTACCCAGCCTGAAACTGTTGTTCCTGTTACCTCACAAGACCTCCCTACCCCCGCCTCCCCTCCCTAGTTCTGAGAATATAATTTGTTTCCTAACGATGGTACTCCAGAACATCCTTCCTTTTCACCGTCCTCTGATCCAACATCATATTCAATTAGCGGCTCTGTTGGTATTGAATACACACGTTGATGTGGCTTACTCTGGGAACAGAATGCATTTTGTATTCTTTCCCTTAAATACCTTTCCCCTTGTAAATTAGTGTAATGAAAATCTATTACACCAATATTCGTTCACTAAATGCCAACCGTCCGCTCTTTGAAACTTCCCTTTCCATGTATACCCCGGATGTTTTTATACTTAACGAGACCTTTCTGACTAGTAGCCAACATTCCCAATTCAATTCCTTCAATCAATCTTTTTCATGGAGACCGCCCCAATTCTCCACGGGGCGGCATCGCTATAGGTGTGAGAAAGGATATTACGGTCATTCAACATAGTTTCTTCCCTTTTACTAATCAGTTTTATGTATATTTGATTTTAGAAATTCTTACCCCTTGTAAAACTTTCTCAATCGCTACTATATATTTTCCGTCTAATAACCCTGTACCCAAAGATTTCATTCCTTTTATTGATGCACAGTATCATGAATATATCATTCTGGCTGACATCAATATTAATTCTTATAGTCAACCGCAATGTGCTGAATTTGACAACCTTTGCACACACATCTGGGGTATGCACTTCCCTTTTCCATTTCACACTCTACCTGCTTACAAAACCATTCCTGATGTTCTCCTGCTTTCTCCTTCTTTTGTCACCTCTATTACTATTCAAAAGCTTATGTTTGTAGGTAGTGATCATGCTCCCGCCTTGGTTACCCTCCCTGATATTCCCCTATCTACCCGTCGTTCCCCTCCTCGACCTCCGCCTACTAGATGTTTTTCCCATACTGATTGGCATGCTTATCGACTAACACTCCTCAATCATCTTCAACATTTACCCCGCCTACATCTCTCCCCCATATTCAATTTATCATTACTAAAATCGAACAAGCCCTTATAACTGCAGACTCTGTCCATATTCCCCGCTATTCTTATCATCCCTCCACCTATTCTCCCTTGGCCTTCTCCAGCTAGCTCACGATCTTTATCATAACTACACACGTAGTCACGACCCCACTACCCTTCAACAGCATCGACAAACACTACACCACGCTCGCTCCTATTATTATTATTATTATTATTATTATTATTATTATTATTATTATTATTATTATTATTATTATTATTATTATTATTATTATTATTATTATTATTATTATTATTATTATTATTATTATTTGATGGCTGGCAATAAGCAACTAGCTGTGTGTGGTTCGTGCATAAAATCAATTACTGCCGAGGACGACTACATCATCTGTGACGGTAAGTGTCATAGAAAACATCACAGAGCGTGTGTTAAATTAAATAAACGGGAATTCAAGACACTAATTGAGGACAAATCAAAGAAGTGGTACTGCGGCAAGTGTGATAGTGTGAATGGTGATCTGGCTGCAGGGCCGAGTGACCATAAGCTTGGGGATATGGAATCCATAGTTAGCGACATCCACAAAAGGCTATGTAAACTACAAGGAATCGAAGCTGAACAAGCGGAAATTAGAAAGTCGGTAACCTTCTGTGCTGAGAGTTTCGACGATATTAAGCGTCAGCTGCACAAAATAACTGATGACTTTAAAAACGCTATGGCAGAAGTAGCGGCATTGAAGTCTAAGGTTGCTGTCCTCGAAAGGGAAAAGACGATAGCAGACGAAGAAGTCTCTAAGCTTAGAGAGGAAAATCAAGACCTCCAACAGTACGTCCGGAGGAACAACGTTGAAATTCATGGACTGCCTCAGCTTGGTGACGAGAATCCAGTCGCAGTTGTGAAAGCACTTGGCAATGCCCTCGGTGTCGAAGTGACCGACAGTGATATTGATGCGTGTCATCGTCTACCCCAAAAGAAGCAGGAACTCCCTCCTCCTCTCCTTGTAAAATTTTGCAGCCGGTTAAAAAAAGGATCAGCTGCTCGCAGCAAGGAAGAATAAATCAACACTAAGCTCAAAAGATTTAGGTATCCAAGCAGCTAACCGAGCTGTATATATCAACGAACATCTGACATCGGGGAATAAATACCTCCACAAGATGGCCAGGGATCTACGGCAACATAGATATAAATATATTTGGACAAGGGACTGCAAAATCTACGTAAGAAGGACTGAAAACCATCGATCAGTGCGAATTAGGAGCATTGATGATATTAGAAAGTTGCAGAGCGAAGACACAGCCAAGATATCATACCAACACTCGTTAATGGCAGTACCTAAGTGTTACAACAAATATTCCATTTTTCCATTAGGCTGTTATGAAATACAATACGATTCCATAAATAATTTTGTTTTACAGAACATCAGTTCATATACAGTTGCTTCTCACCTGGACGGAAACAGCTCTACTGGCCCGTCAAAATCTTACAGTGCGGTTAGGTGCTTGTACCTCAACAGCAAGAGTATCCGAAACAAACTTGAGGAAATAGAAATTCTGTTGCACATTATAGGCCAGGTAGATATATTGGTTGTGACAGAAACTTGGGTAAAAAGTGAGGAGGCGAAATACTATAATATACCAAATTATAGAAGCATCTTTTCACACAGAGACGGCAAAGCTGGAGGTGGCTTAGGTATTTACATTTCGCACTGTTGGAAAGCAAATGTGAAAATGAATTGTGAACTTGATCATAGCTTGATATGGGTTGAAATTTATAGAGATAAATTTAGTAGTAGTAAATATAAAAGTATTGATTTAATTGCGGGATATAACCCAAATAGGAATAATGCCATACCATTTCTAGCATCCCTCGAAAATTTTCTAAGTAAAACAACTAACAATTTATGCCTATTTCTGGGTGACACGAATATTGATATCTTAACTAGTGACCAACTAAAAAGAAAATACATGAACCTGCTTTCTTGCTATGATTTCGAGCAATGCAATAATGTATATCCAACATGAATATGTGATACCACAAGCACTTTAATAGATCATGTGTCTATAAATAATTCTGGAATATATTATTATTTATCAAATGTTGGTAGCTATATAAGTGACCATAATATATTAATATTTGATATTATTTTGCCAAATTCTAAATCTCCATCACAATCGCTTGAACTGAAAAGGCTGAAAGCAACTAATGTAGACCAAAATGATGATAGACCTGAAAGTAGTAATATCACTGAACATAACACAAAAGTCATAAACAACACTACTAGTAGAATTGACATAATGTATAATTCCTTTATTGACCAGTTACCGCTTAGTACACAAAAACAGAAAACACAAAGAACTGGTAGCTTGCCATGGATATCTTCTGAACTTCTCAGCCTTATTAAGCGACGTGACATTTTACATGCAAAACTTAAAAATCCCACCCTAAAGAATAACATCAATCTCAATCAGGAATATCGCAGGTGTAGAAACAATGTGACAAATCTAAAAAGGAGCTTAAAAAACAAATATTACTCTGAAAAATTTAGAATTCATAACAAGAACCCAAAGGAAACGTGGAAAATAATTAATGAAATCATATATAACATAAAAACAACAAAAGGCGATAATTGTACATCTCTAGAAATAGATAACAAGATAATTACAGACAGTCAGGAAATATGTGAATCATTAAATTTATATTTTACAAATATTGCTAAAACCCTGGCTTCAGCAATCCCTCCCCAGAGCACTGAAATACTTGCGGTTCCTAGTTACTTGAACTCATTTTACCTATATCCAACTGATGAAACAGAAGTAAGATCTATAATATCAAATCTAAAAAACAAGAGTAGCTGTGGGCAGGATGGTATAACTGCCAACTTTCTAAAAGAATTCCAGGATTCTTTAAGTGGGATGCTAACAGATATCATTAACGAATCCTGGCATCTGGTACATTACCTAGTGAGCTAAAAATAGCTAAAGTAGTTCCTGTCTTCAAGGGTGGGGACGGGAGGAATCCCAGTAACTATAGGCCTATCTGTATTCTTTCCATAATCTCCAAAATATTAGAAACTATTGTTAAAAAGAGACTTCTCACTTTTTTAAACAAAAATAATTTCTTTTACAATGCACAATATGGCTTTCGTGAGAACTCTAACACTGAAATAGCAACCGTAGATCTCATAAATATGCTGCGAGTCAATAGATTTTAATAGTTTTGCTGGTGGGTTGTTTATAGATCTAAAGAAGGCCTTTGATACAGTGGACCATGAAAGACTGTTAGCTAAATTAGAGAGAGCAGGAGTTCGTGGTGTTGCATTGAAGTGGTTTGATAATTATCTGTCCGATAGAAAACAGTATGTAGTGCTGAATAACTGTAGGAGCTCAGAAATTAGGGTAACCCATGGCGTTCCACAGGGGTCAGTATTAGGGCCGATTCTCTTCCTAGTCCACATCAATGATATTGCAACTTGCCGCTTGAAAGGACGTATCACACTGTATGCTGACGACACAAACTCGTTCTATACTGGTTGCAATATAGACTCCATTGTTAAGGATATGCAGGAAGACCTCATTACTCTGTGCTTTTGGTTTCAAGCAAATAAATTAACTATTAATGTGCAAAAGACTAATTGTATGATAATGACAAAACAAGGTCAGAATGAAATCCCACACAGTAAAATACATATGCAGAATACTGAAATAAAACTAGTTAGAACTGTCAAATATCTTGTGTTGGTGATTGATAGGAACTTGAACTGGACAGACCATGTTGAATACATTACTAAAAAGATCACACCTGTTGCAGGAATTTTAAAGAAACTTAGTTATCTTATCCCACAACATCTAAAACAGATCTACTACTCTTTAATTCATAGTCACCTACAATATTGAATGTAATCTGGATGCGCTGTAAGAAGTCTGACTTGAATGAGCTAATGGTAGTACAAAATAGAGCTGTTAGAAATATACTTAATCTTCCCTACTTAACACCAATAAAATATGTATACCTAAGTGCTAAAATACCACCCCTAAGCATAAGTGCAGAATTCAATACAGCTGTACTCATGTATAAAATAAAACATAAATTTATACAACACAACACTACATATACTCTGAATTCTGACAACCATCCATATAGTACTAGGCATGCAAATGACTTTACCTTATACAATGTTTGCTCTTATAAATATGGTATAAACAGCTTGAAGTTCTCTGCGATCCAGTTATTTAATAACATCTCTGTGGAGATAAAAACAGCACCAACTTTGGCAAAATTCAAACAAAGAGTCAAGCATTATTTTTGGGAAAGGTACAGTGCTGTTTAAATCAAAACATCAGTTGTCATTTAAGGCATTCTCCCAAACAATCTTGCAAATTGTCCGGAACTATTCTTCTACCCCTACAACTTTTATGTTATGTAAATGTAAATACTCTGTAATCTGTTCTTGTACCTCTGCAACTCTGTGTTATGTATATGTACTGTAAATACTCTGTAATCAATTCCTATACGTCTGCAACTTTTATGTTATGTAATTGTAAATAATCTGAAATCTATTCTTGTACTTCAGCAACTCTTATGTTATGTAAATGAGGTACTCCATAATCCATTCTTGTACCTTTGCAACTTTCATGTTATGTAAATGTAAATGCAGTCAGAAATAATTCTCTGTAATCCTCATATTGATGATGTACATATTTTATATATTGTATGTGTTTATATGTTCAACCGTTTACTAATATCTTATATACACAAACTATATTTTGATGTGTAAGTGCCCGCCAGTATGTAATGTCCTGTACTATTCCTATGTATGAGCCTGCAGGCTCGTTGGAATTAATTGAAATAAATAAATGAATGAAAAAATATTATTATTATTATTATTATTATTATTATTATTATTATTATTATTATTATTATTATTATTATTATTATTATTATTATTATGTACCCGCTCAAAGCCTGAGTCCCAACCAGCATTTATCTCAGGGAGTGTTACGGTCCGAATCTATCGCAACTCATAAACAATAAAACAATATTTTGAGATATAAGATCTCAAACTAAATGTAAGGGCGCCATCCAATCAGTACTACAGGGTTGAACGGGACATTCTAATCTTTAACTTTAAGGCACATCATAAAACACACAAATTATATATATATTCAGATCAAAGGGAAATTATGAAGGCTCCGTCCTAGGATTGGGGACGGATATTTAAACGGTCACCAAGGGTTTACTATTCTACAAGAACAAGAACCTGGAACCGTTTCCTTGCAAATGCTAAAGGAGCATTTTATTTAAGTAAACAAATGAAATTTTACACACAATCAAAATCTGTTGACCCTTGATTTGCCGGTAATTTGGCAAATTATTCCTGAAAAATGATTACATAATATTTATCACTTTTGACCACCCTTCCATTTGGGTGGTGGAACCGTTGATATCTGAAGGTATCAGATTTACCTTCGTTAACACCATGACCATATTTGATCATGGACCAATTACCTGTTGGCTAAGTAGGCGCGATCACATGGACCATGTTATCGCCTCCACTTTGATTGAGATGAGACCAACCCGGGAAACTACAAACTCTCCCCGGGTTCCTAACCAAGATATGCTAATCGTTAGTTGAAGGAATACGACAAAGGGACTCTAACCTAATGGTCCAGATGTAGGGATTTGCCTTCATTTACACATATTAACTTAACTTATTATTTACAACCAATGGACATTACTACGTTAATTCGCCAGCTGACGTCCCTAGTATCATCCATCATTATCATCCGAATAATAAGAAAAATAAATAAAATAAAAAAATATTTTATTAATTACTATTATTATTATTATTATTATTATTATTATTATTATTATTATTATTATTATTATTATTATTATTATTATTATTATTATCGGTGGAGATCATGATTATTGTAACCCGTAATCATCCTCGGAATAATATTTCAACTTTTCGCGATTTTTATTTTTATCTGAAATAAATAAAAGTAGCCTCTTTGATTATTCTTCTTCTCCTTCTTCAAATATTCTCATTATTATTATTAGTTAAAAATCTCAAATTTTTCATTTCAACTCCCAACATCATTATTATGTCCAAAATATAAAAAAGTTAATTCGGCTTCAAAAAAAGTAGTTTTTATTTATTATTATGATTAATTTAAAAAAATTAATTTCGCCTGTTACACGGTAGTCCACTCTTAATATGTTTAACGCATAACCCCTTTTACAATTCCGATTTATTTTGGCACTAATCAATCCAGATATGATTTACTTGGAATATTATTATTATTATTAATAGTATTATTATTCTTTCGAGAATCTTTATTTTTACTCCCCATCTTTATAATTTAGTCACATACGTTCTCTCCCAAACAGAAATCACCAAAATCCGAATTCACATCGGTCGGGACATAATAGTGTTCGAACCCGCAACCTTATTTTCGTACTGTCGTTAATTCATGGAGACCATATGCTCCTAAGACAATTCTCAAATCCCCTAACACCTCGCAGTTGGGCAAATACCTCCAATCTCTGCAAGTGTTAAATTATTCCTTCCTTTTCCATTTTAAAGTCCATTTATCCATTGGAACTCTTCAAAACATTTTCACAAATTAACCCTCGGTGTGTGGACTCTATTCTGCCACTCAATACACCGGTATATAAATACAACCTCTATGTGGGCCTTAAGATCCATCTATTTCTTCATCAACATCAGTACAATTCACTTTCATTTCGGGCCGGATTTCTGTCCCACAAAACTCCAAATCTCAATTTTTGGCTCAAATCCCTCTGGATCTCAAACATAGCGTGACCATATTATCAAAATGCCTATCTCGTTTCTACCACAATTTATTTATGATTATTATGGAGTCCAAAAACGTTAAATCAACAATTAGTGTTAAAACCGGATTCACTGCACAAATTATAATTATTCACGGCACATGTGACTTCCACATTTAAATTACTTTAATTTGCAATCATTCTATCCAACTAGGCCCGTGCCTTTATTCTCAGAGATTATTATTAAACACGCCTTTACACATTACCAAATATTAATGTCCTACTTCGACACTTGTACAGATTATTATTATTTTGTCCACTGGCGAACTTCGCGATATTTACAAACAAATCAATGGACTTCATTCCGTCCCACAACACTTTAAATCACTTGGCAATCCTACCTCTGGATTATCTTAACATGCCTTAATATCTATAAAAGTTCCGATAACGGAAAAACACTTTGGAAGCACTTCTAAATGAATATTAACATTATATTTACGTGAAACGTGCTCCATATCATATCAAACAACTCAAGCACTTGAATGAACAATTCAACCCTACTATACTCTATTTAATAATCAAAATTATGATGAGTGCTCGATCTAATCTACATATTAATTTGTCCCTTTGTCTATCTATCTTTGAATTTATACGAGCCGAAAACGGCTCGTTTCACAATCAAGTTACCATGATAAAATAATATGATTTCCTCCCCCTAACGATAGCAATCTACAAATATGTTAAAAGGCTACTCATCTCTGCCACTGTAGTCTGCTAAAACCGGACGAGAAGCCATAGCCCCTCCGGTTTTTAGCAATGCATTCCACTGGTATTCATGCCAGCTTGAAGGATTAATCCTTGACCCTTTTCAACTTTACACATTTTGAATAAAAACAAATAAATTAACTGTTGCACTTTGGAATAATTTCCACCCTAAATTCTACTCACAAATTTTACACTCTCGGCCTTGTATCTAGCCCACTTAATGTAGATATACATTCTTCATTCCTTTCCCGGACACTAGGAACATGGGAGACCTCGGGATTCCCTTTACAACGGCCCGTGCGCGCACTTGAATTTCCCGTCTCACGTTCGTGTAGTTGACCAGGTATCAGTTTAGAATCGACCGTTTAATAGGTGACATAAACACTCGTGACCGTTCTCATGTAACGCACTTCCTAATCTGTTGGTAGAATCTCACACTCCGTAAGTTATGCTTTACTGAGTCCTGTCTATTTGAAACACTTCATACTAGTATACTGCTCAAAACTGTAATATGAGCTACCTCACGTAATGAATCACTGTACTATGTAACAATATAATACTTCGAACTCTACTCCACGAGTAAGTACACACTCGCACCTCTGGCGTAATCACGGCTCGAACACACTGTCAAAAGTAGTTACGCACCACTGGCGTGGTATCCGCCCGAACACTTTGTCAGAAGTAGTTGTCAGTCCTTGTCCACGACTTCATATTTATACTTCTATCCCCTCTCTTCCGAGTTCAACGGAGTTCATCTTATGACGCGCAGTCCCGATATCTTCATACGACACTTTGCGGTTTGGCCCGTGGCTTTAATATATGATCCAATGATGTAATTATGTTCTCAAATGCTCTATACCAATTCTCAACTATTATCGTTCGCTGGTAATGGATATATTCGCGAATTTAGCTGCCGTATCCCGGCTCGGGGTTTCGCGCTCTTTTGTGACTTCCTTTGCCTTCAGCCAATCAGCGAATAGCGTCCATGAATTCTCAGAATTACACCATGCAATCTCCCGCAATTATTAACTTTTTATAAGTTTTATGGTATAGTAAGGCTCCTAAATTCCACTTTATTCTGAATCGATACTTCACTTCTTTCTATCAGTTTAATCCACGGAGTTAGCCTCGCTAGTGTTTCTTACAATACGAAGTTGTCGCCTTGCTTTGGTCAAGTGAATTTTTCCATTGGTCCACCTTAACCACGTGACCGGGAAGGCTCATATTTTTTTTCTTCCAGTGCCAACCCCGCGTTCAACTCCCGCTAGTTACATGGAGATACCCCTACGTCATTTCTCAGAAATTTGCACTCGGCTCTCTGCGCTGTTGTTACTACCAAGACTGCCCGGGGCTATGAAAACTTTGGCAACAAGTTATCCTCTCTCTTTCCTCGTTGTCACAATTTCTGAGAAACCTAATTCTGTCACTCATTGTGTTTGTTAATCTCAATGGAGACAACAGTCTGTGGTATGGTGAAACCTGCCATCTCGGCCTGGCCTGTTCTTACTGTATGTACAGTAAGATACTATTTATTCTGAAAATGAAATATATATTCCTCAATAATTCATCATAATTACAATTGCATGACGCTTATCACACCCCCCACCAGGGCGCAATTATTATTATTATTATTATTATTATTATTATTATTATTATTATTATTATTATTATTATTATTATTATTATTATTATTATCATTATTATTATTTACATTTTATGGCCTTCATTGGACCACTCTAGCCAACTTTATACAAATAATTTTTCAGTTTTCTGTCAGCCCAGTACTTCTTCATTCTCTCTGATCTTATCCTTCTTTCTTCATCGGAAATCACCCTTCCTATTGTCTGTTTATTGATTCTGATTTGCAGTCTGGTTTGTTTGTCTGCGAGTTTCTTGATTTTGTCGGTTTTGGTTCTTAGGTCTTCCACGGTAATTTGTAGTTCATCCATATCTTCCTTGATTTCTGTAATCCACTTAATGTTGCACTTACAATTCCATAATTTTTCTATTATTTCCCTGATGATCCTGTTCTCTGGTGTCCTGATTAGATGTCCAAAAAATGAAATGCGTTTCTTCCTGATTGTGCTCATTACTGGTTCTATTTCTTTGTAGACTGTTTCATTAGAAGCTACTCTCCAGTGTCCATCTTTTTGGTATGATTTGTTGATGCACGTTCTAATGATTCTACTCTCTATCTCGAGTATTTTGTCTATTTGTGCAGTGTTAGTTGTTTTGAAGATGGTTTCGCTTGCGTATATTATTTCTGGTTGAGTGACTGTTTTGAAATGTTTTAATTGTGTTGCTATTGACAGACCCTTCTTGTTGTAGGTGTTCTTGGTAACTTATTGTGCTCTGGTCAGTTTATTTATTCTGTTATGCCATGCTGGCTTGTCATTGTTATGATTTCTCCCAGATATTTAAATTTATCTACAATTTTGATTTCTTGGTTTCCTATGGCAATTTTGTTTATGAGTGGTGGGTCAGTAAACATGATTACTGTCTTTTCAAAAGATATTCCAAGACCAATTTTCTGTGTTATTTCCTGTAGTAATATAACTTGTTGTCTGGTTTCCTGAATATTGTTGGACAAGAGAGCAAGGTCATCGGCAAAACCTAGGCAATTTAAACTTATGTTGTCTTTGGGTCTTCCAATTCGGATGTTCTTTGGGTTACTCCTGTACCATTCCCTCATTATATATTCCAAAGCACAGTTGAACAGCAGTAGTGACAAGCAATCTCCTTGTCTTAAGCCTGTTTTTATGATGAATGGCTCAGAGAATTCCCCTCTGAACTTGACTTTTGATTTAGTGTTGGTTAAGGTAAGTTCAGTCGATTTGATTAATTTTGGATGAGGCCAAAATTTCTTAAAATTTTCAACATTGCAGGTCTATGGATACAGTCGTAAGCTTTTTTAAAGTCCACGAAGGTTATTGCAAGCGGTTTGTTTTGCTTCTTGTAATATGCTATGGCTAATTTTAAAGTGATGATTTGTTCTGCACAGCTCCTCCAAGGTCTGAAGCCTCCTTGGTATTCACCTAATTCTTCCTCTAGTTGCTCTCTGATCCTCCTGTATAGGATTCTGGTGAAAATCTTGTATGTGCAGTCTAAGAGAGAGATACCTCTGTAATTATCTGGATTGCTTTTATCTCCTTTTTTGTGGAGTGGGTGGATTATGGCTGTGGTCCAATGTTCAGGGAACTTTTCTGTTATCCAGATTTGTGTTAGGGCCATGTGTAAGGATGTTCAAACTGTATCACTGGCATATTTCCACTTTTCTGCGAAAACTTGGTCTTCTCCGCATGCCTTATAATTTTTCAACTCTGTGAGTGCTGTTTCCACCTCTTGGATTGTTGGGGGGTTTATGAGTTCAGGCAGGGTTTTGATGGGCGTGTCTGTATTAATTGCTAAAAGTTCCTGGGGTTCTTCACAATTCAAAAGTTTAATGAATGCTTTTGCCACGATTTCGGTATTTTCCTTGTCATTATGTGTCATTTTTCCATCCTCATTTTTCAGCATTAACGTGGGAGGGACAAATTTTTGTACTTGTCTTCCAAACATTTTGTAAAAGTCTCTGGAATTGGTTTTGTGGTAGTTTTCTTCTATTGAGTTGATTAGATCTTTCTGTGATTGTCTCTTGGTTTGCCTGATAATTTGTGTAAACTTTTTCCTGATATTTTTGAGGTTGGTTGCACTTTCTTCTGTTTTGTGTATTTGAAATTTTAACCATGCCTGATGTCTTTCTTCATGAATTTTGTCACATTCTGAGGTTCACCAGGCATGTTTCTTACGTGTGTTCAATGGGGCTCGCTCCTATATTAAAGCAATTAAACGTAAACTCTGGACTGACAAATGTACTGAGCTAGCCGACTACCATGACCCACGACAGTTCTGGCAAACCTTCCGCAGACTTACTAAGACACAAAAACCTCTTCCTACTTATCCTATTCTCAATGCTCCCAACCACTCTCTCACTGACAAAGACAAAGCTGACCTCTTTGCTGACCAGTACAGACTAGTTTTTACCCTTTCCACGACTCCTGAATTGCTCCACAATGTTCAACCCACGCTTCACGACCTACAGCCTTCTTTTCATCATTTCCCACAGTTGATCGTACCCATCCTTTAAACGCCGCTATCACCACCCACAAAATGTACCAGTATCTTCGGCATAAGAAAAATACTTCTCCCAGCCCAGATCGAATCACTTACAGACACTTTAAAGAAGCACCTCCTTCCCTCATTCAGCTCCTCAGTGTTATCTATACTTTTCTCCTCTATACCGGCTATTACCCTGCTCACTGGGGTAATGCCAACATCCTTTTATTTCCTAAACCCAATAAGCCCCTTTCAGATCTTAGATCCTATCACCCCATATCCCTCCTCACAATCCTCTCCAAAATCTTAGAAGGAATACTGAGTAAGAGACTCTCCTCTTATCTCAACTCCCTTGGCCTTCTCCCAAAATCTCAAATCGGTTTCTGCCCCCTTCATGCTACCCAAGATCATTTATTTCACATTTCTGCCTCTCTTACCGCTTACCTCCGACCTCGTCGAACCGCCGCCTTGGTGTGCCTGGATGTCGACAAGGCCTTCGACTCTGTGTGGCATCCAGGACTCCTGTACAAACTTTGCCATCTTCCTCTTCCCATTACTATCATTCGTCTTCTCAGTAACTTCTTGCATCATCGCACTGCTCAAATCCTTATTCTTGGCATTCCTTCTTATACCTTTCCCATGACCGCCGGCCTTCCTCAGAGATCCCCCATCTCCCCAATCCTCTACGTCCTCTATACCTATGATATACCTCATCCTGACCCTCCTCTTCACCTTTACCAATACGCAGATGACCTGGCCATTTTAGCCCTCACTCCCACTGTTACTACTCTTACCCGCAAGCTCCAGACATACCTTAATACCTTAGCCTCCTGGTTGAATTCTTGGCACATAACTGTAAACCCTAACAAAACCCAGTTCATAGTTTTTCGCACCAAGTCCCGCCTTTGCCGTCCTTGTCATCGTGTTCCTCTCACTATGTACAATGTTCCCCTCACTGAAACTCCTCTTCTTAAATACCTTGGCATCACCTTTCAAAACAATCTTAAATGGCTCCATCACCTTGACTCTATTCATAAAAAGGCACTCCAGCGTTTTTGGGTCCTCCGTATTCTCTCTGGGAAGACGTGGGGACTCCGACCCTCCCACATCCTACAAGTGTACAAAACCTTCATCCGCCCTGTAGTGACATACACCTCACTGACCTGGTTGACTGCTGACGAAAAGTACTATGTTAAACTTCTGAAATTAGACTGACATGCCACTCGCATCACCTATCATTTCCCTTACGACACTCCCACCACTCATTTCAAACCATACTGTTCCTTTCCCTCTATTCTTACCCATCTCTATGACCTTCGTCTCCATTATCTCACTAAAGGTCTACAAAATCACAATCATCTCGCTACCAAAGCCCTCTCCTAATCTCCTCTTGCAAATGCTACCCATTGCTTTTCTCCTACTCCTATGTCTCATCTCTTTCCTCCTCCTGTCCCGTAGTTTCCTCCCCTCCCCCCCCCCCGCTGCCCTCCCCGCCTATTTCAGTTTCACTATGTTGTTATATTCTATGGTGTGCTCCTGGCAGCAATGGTACGTGCCTCTCTCGCTGGCGATACTGATCCCACGGCACTACCCATGTTATCACAATACATTTCAATGTTTATATTGTTGTCACCATACCCCCATTTTCATTTTCATCATTGTCTCATTACGCTTTTCACTGGTGTTCTTCACCCTATTTTTCATGTTGTTCTAACTATCTCAGTGTCTGCGCTGGTTTCGTGGCTACTATTTCCTACAGTATGCGCAAGCTCTTACTTACTCTTAGTATCAAGTACTTTCGTAGTTCACGGAACTATTGTGTTACCACTCTCTGCTACTCGTGTGCAAATATCAGTTTTTCTCAGTGTCAAGTGAATCTTATTTTTGTCTTATATAAACTGTTCATCACCCTGGTGTTTTTCTTTGTTATTGCTTTCTATTATGCTTATACCTTCACGGACTGTGTATGGACAGTTCCTTTATTTTGCTTTTGAATAGTGTCAAAGTGGACACAGACTCTCATATTCTTGTTTTTCTCAGGTACTTGTTTTCTGTTTGGCCCACGGCCCATGTATAACATAATGTATTTCGCTTTCCACTGTACTGATTTTGTACCCGCTTATGTTTGTGTACTTATGTAAACTTGATGTATCCTTTTCTTGACTCAATAAACGGGGGAATAGCAGGGGTTTACTATAGTGGGTGCGGTGCAGGATTCCTCTGTGGGCCTCTTTGTGCGGTTGCGGCTGCCTCTACGCCAGGTGCTACTATCATTCTATTTACGTATGTACGACACATACTTCTGTACTTCACTTATATTCTATAAACATTTCCTAACTAACTGGCCAAAGAGCTGCCTTGTTCAGCTGGTGGCCCACCATCCCCTTTATGAGAGAGAATGAAGTACAGGCTAAAAGTGTTAAATTATTATACATAGTATCCATGGGCGCCCATATGACACTTTGTAAGGGGGGGGGGCCTAGACCTGGGGTTATGTAGTATTTTTAATATTTTGAAAGATGAATTGCAACTTGTAGTCTGCGGTAGAATAACACCCATGGTATCCTCTGCCTGTTGGTGGGGGGCGGTACTACCAGTTCTATGTAATATCGACTTTTAAATCATTTTCTTGAAAGAAAAACACCTGACTACATTAGATTTTTGCCTTTCCCTGAGAGGTAAGCGGGGGCTGGGGCCCCCCCTTGCCCCCGGGCATGGGCGCCCTTGATAGTATCTTCAGGATCTATACACTCTGAAAGATACCAACATTTTTAGCAAGATATGGGATAGGGGTAGGGAATGGAGGAAGTTAGGAAACCAAGAGACACAAGCAGGAAGTTTTGTTGTTATGCACGAAGCAGTGATTCGAAAACACATGAGGATTTCCATGATATGTTAAAGGTTAGAACAGTTCGGATGCACTGAATGACAATATTAGCCCTACAGTAGTTCAAAAGTGTGTAGCACATTGATACAGAATGAAAAATAGTGGCCTGTAAGACAATGACTCCTCCAACTCATCAGCAAACAAAGAACAGAATAATAAGAGAAGATATATCCCATTATTTGCTATCTATTTCTCACCTAAAAATATAGTTGCAGTAGATGGAGCATAGAACCAGCTCTGTCCAAGAAGGTATCGTGCTCACACATCCAGCAGGCAACGGACTCTCATTCAACCCGACGGGTAAGTCAGGTGGCACGTCTTTCTATGAATGTAAGTTCGTTCTGGAAATTACAAGAAATAGAACTGACATCAGGGGAGCAGAAGAGTCAGGTGATTAACCAAGGTGGCAGCCAGCATGTGAAGAACAAGAGTGGAAGAAGGTAGTTTTAAAATGAAGTACCGGGGTATGCAAAGTAATTCTGGAATATTTGTATTGCAGTGCAGCTTGATGGTGGACATTTGGTCTAACTAGTTGTTAAATAAAGAAACTCATTTTTAACACTGGTTCCATAGCCGCTAGTAAACAAATTTTTATTCATGTCATAAGCCTCATCACAAATGTTGGATTTACTGAAGTCTCAGTTTGATCAACCTGCAACAAGTGTTCATCACACAATCAACACCACAGTAGCTTCTTTGCATGCTCCACCTGACAAGCTAGCTCAAGCCAAACTAGTATTTCAAGAGATGATCAACTTAGGTATATGCAGAGTTTTTAAAAGACCTCTTCACTTTGGTGTGAAAAAAAGGATGAATCTTAGCGACCCTGCAGAGATTACTGTTACTTCGGGTAATTACTGGAGGGGCATAATTAAGATGAACAAGGGCGTGTGGAATGGTGAACAACTAATAATGCAAACATTCCTCTATATTAACAATATTCACAATCAGACAGTTAAACAGAACAATAATAGAACTTGTTTCTCTCATATATTTTCTGAATGAATCTCGTATGGAATTTTCAATAATATTCACAAATAAAAAACTAGAACTTGATTATTAAATACATATTTTGATGGATTGTCCTACGTACAGAGTTATAAAAAATAACCACAAGTAAACAGAAAAGTTAGAATGTGCTTCACAAATACATTTTTCTGAATAAATGTCCTATTACTGGGTATTGTTCATTTCATGATACAAAATGTGTAAAGCTCTACCACCGGATGTACCGCCTTAACACTCTCCATTGGATATAGTTCTCTGAAGGAATATCTGTTTATCATCTGGCACCTTCTCCGCATTTCAGTGCAAAGGGACTTTTACATCTAGGAGGAGAATTCTGGGGGGGGGGGCAGGGCAAAAAGCAGATAATGCCTTGCCCCCCCCCCCAAGTTGGCGCCACTATCTCTGTAGTTTAAATGCAACTACAGTAGCAGATGGTTATACTGTCCCACATCTCCAGGATTTCAATAGCCCACTCCATGGTAAAAATAATGTCTCTAAAACTGGTCTAATCCATGCATACATTTCTTCTGTACCTAAAGATATTCCCAACAGACATCATCACCCCATTCAGTCTTTTTGAATTTGTAATAATACTTTTTGGATTAAAAAATGCAGCTCAGATATTTCAGTGATTCATCCATAGCATCATGCATGACTTTCCTTTTGTGTATACATACTTGGATGATATTCTGGTGGCAGCTACTGTGGAGTAAGAAAGTGCCAATACAATGCAAGGAGATTGTGTGCAAGAACTACTTTCTACCAGTCTGGAGCTGAACAAGCAAAGCAAAGGAAAGTTAAATTCAGGCAAGTGATATGAAATGCCTAAGAAGTATGCTGGTCAAGGTAACACAAGACCAAATACGGTACCGGTAATACAAGGAGCACTAGATGTATGCCAGGTGGGAGAGACACTGAGGTTGTGTGGGCACCAGAAAAGAATGGGAGAAACGAGGATTCCAAAGTCAATGCTTAAATTGGAGGTTGGAGGTAAAAGACCTCGAGTTGGACTGAGGAAAGGATGGAGAGTACAAACTGAATAAGACCTACAGAAGAGAGTGGCAAACATTAAAGACTTCTTTGATGAAGAATGATGGAAAGACAGGTAGAGATAGAGATCAATGGTCCACTGCCTGACTCCAGACCAAAGTGGATTAGGGGAGCAATGATGATGACAGCATTTGGCTAGAAATTATTTCAAGGTGGTACTGAATGGAACCCATGATCGAGTGCCTTAATTCTATTATTAAAATGGAAAATGAATTTAGTGCCTTCAATGGAAACTCTACTAGGAAACCAACCAACCTTCAAGGTATGCGACCATAAAGGTGACACATGCTAGGCTGAGTGGCTCAGATGGTTGAGGCACTGGCCTTCTGACCCCAACTTGCAGGTTTGATCCTGGCTCAGTCCAGTGGTACTTGAAGGACTGGACAAGTTGGCCGTGTGGTTAGGGGCGCGCAGCTGTGAGCTTGCACCTGGGAGATAGTGAGTTCGAACCCTACTATCAGCAGCCCTGAAGATGGTTTTCTGTGTTTTCCCATTTTCACACCAAGAAAATGCTGGGGCTGTTCTTTAATTAAGGCCACAGCTGCTTCCTTCCTACCCCATTGGCGCCATAAGATGTATCTCTGTCGGTGCGACATAAAGCAAATTTAAAAAAATACTCAAAGTTGCTCTAGTACGTCAACCTGATGTCGGTAGATTTACTGCCACATAAAAGAGTGGCGTCTCAGCAAAAAAACCAGTGTGACTCATCTGGGATATAGGCAGCCGAAACTAATCACTGCAGACCTATGGTTCCTATGTTCACAGTCCTTGTATTTGTGCAATCTAATAATCCTTTAATTACCGAGCGAGTTGGCCATGCAGATAGGGTTGTGCAGCTATGAGCTTGCATTCGAGAGATAATGGGCTTGAACCCCATGAAGATGGTTTTCCGTGTTTTGCCATTTCCATACCAGGCAAATTAAGGCCACGGCCACTTCCTTCCCACTCCTAGCACTTCTCCATCTCATCATTGCCCTAAGACCTAACTGTGCCAGTGCGACGCAAAGCTAATTGAAAAATAAACTTTAATTTACGAAACAGAGTTTTTCTGCACTCTGTACAGTGTATCTTCAATGAAGGTCACACCTTTTCCTAGTAAATTCCTCCCACTCCTCTACAAATTGTCTGTAGTTTCTGAAAATATTGTATTGTGAATAATGTGAATAAAAATAAAACAAACTGAGAAGAACCGACCACACCATGAATTGATAGAATATCAAAAAAAGTTTAATGAGATGTTAAAAAAAGTCTTATTATTTTCAGTGAGCTTACCACTGAAGGGCGCTCAGAGAGGTGGAATCACTTTGCCGGTCCTTACGTGCCACTATAACACTGGCAACATCGACACCAGACCAACCCGCTTCCATGAGGTTGCAGATGTGGACAGAGTCAACGGTAAAGAATTTGCACGACAGCCTGGGATTGGTTATGCCAGGTAGCGTGTGTTGGTTGCCAGCCACACCTACAACACTGCGAACTCTCAGAATGACCACAGTGGTTTTACCTCGATGGTCTTTGCAAAACTACAATATAAAGGGTGTATCAGAATTATACTGACAAAAGAATCAGGGATGCTCTTTGTGTTATAAATAAGAACGAGTCAAGAGAAGGGAAGTGGGGTGTAAGATGGAGACAGAGATAATGCTCCGCGCATATGCACAGGTTTCCTAGTTCGACTCACGCAGAATTGTCCTTGTCTCTTACAGGCAATATCCAAAGTTCGTTTATTAAACAGCCGTAACTGCATACACAGTACAAGGACACACTGTAATTAAGACACACTCTTCAGATATTTTCTCCTCTCGTCTGTTGGTCGCAGTAACATTCTTTATTATTTAACATGCTGGAAGATGCAACGCTGCTGTCCCATGATTGTGCATTCTTTCCTATGCAACATTGTTAATGCAATGAAATACTGAACCTAGGCAACAATACGGCCAATGGTTTGATTACAGCAGATGTTCAATGTGCTTCTTCTTACTTCAAAGCATTGTTCACAATGGTAGGATGTGTGGTGTGTTGCGAACGACCTGGAAAGCTGTCTGTATTCTTGGTACAAGTTCATCATCTCTTTCTACGTCGTTCGCAGAGTAGTCAATCTGTACACTGTCTGCTGGGGCTGGGAAGTGACTATGCAAAACGGACGAGAAATTTGTGCATTTGCACCGAGCATTACCTCTATCTCCCACTTCCCCTCCTTTCTGATGCAGAGCAACAGGCAGCGGATGTCTTTCTGACCTAGCAAATATGACAAGCGCGCCCGGAGGTATGAAAGTAAATTTCTCTGCCAATCCGATTCCACCATCGTTCTTAGAATAACATGAAGAGCATCCATGATTTTTTTTTCATTATAAGTCTGATACAGCCTGTATGTACTAATGTAATTATCAACAATAACTGATGAAATAGAAATATATATTTCAATGTACATTTCTGCCTATGGTTGCAGGCAATTGTGATGTCTTCGCTAAAGTCAATTTCATGTGAGTAACCCTATCGTAATCAGTGGAGTGACAATAACATCGTTGAGCGGAGGACTGGCAATAAGGGAGCTAATGGTTGGTTAACTCTGTCTGATAACAGCCATCTGCTTATAAGCTTAGCACATGGAGATGGTCTGATGGAGCAATATGTGCGGATATGCAAATAAGTAGGGCAACTTTTATAAACACTGGGACGCCGCTTAACAAGTGATTGAAAGCTTGGTAACTAACTGACCGCGAGAGACAGTAAAGAAGCTACATAACCACCCTGGCAGAAAATGAAATCCCATCACCAATAAAGAGTTATGCTAGATAAATGAAATTCAGGAGGTGTGTTTACCCATCCTATCCTGACGTATGTCTCTTCCAGGAAATCCACAAATACCTCCTACTGTCCCTTCGCAAACTTGCAGGGTTGGCCAAAGTTGGGTGGCTTTATGTACATCGGGAATGAAAGTAATGCAAATACGACAGAATGTGCAACAAATATGTACTATATGCTCAAACAAGCACTATAAATGTTTGCCCTTCACCTTTAATCCTCGAGATTCGTCATTCGTCAAACCCTAACATTCGGTTGAGGATTTCTTTTTGCAAGTTGCTTTACGTTGCACCGACACAGCATGCAAAGAAGAATTCCAGTGCAACAACAGATAGCAACATTCTGATCGTCACTGGTAGTCAAAGTATTATAACACAAGTATTAGGAATCATTACCACATGAGTTTCCACCGCACTAAAAAAAAGGGTATGTTACTCTATAACAAACTGCCTAAAGATATACAAACTCAACTGGTAAAAAAATGTCAAAAGTCATTAAAAGATCTAATTAACGGTGGCTGTATTCCATAAATTAACTATAAATCAGAACGTGTGATTTTTAATTGTATTTGAATATAAATTTTTGTTGTACCCAACGGACAAGGAAGAAACCTAAGTTAAATAAAATACTATACATCATTGTCTTTCAGACTTCCGCCTTGTGATTCCTGCAAACTCACCACAGAAGACAAGAAATGAAGCAAAGAAGCTGAAAGGTAAATGTACTAAGAAAATGCTCATACCACATCTACACATAATACATCTACCATACAAATGATGATGATGTTGTTGTTGCAAAATATGTACCAGACAGGTATGTAGGCCTGCTTATTTATTTATTAATAATTCTCAACAATTTTTGGTTTGTATTGGTTGGATGCACACAAAAATGCTGTCCTTAAACTTCAGCAATAGCTGAAAAAAAGACTCGAGAAAGCAAAACACCTTAGTTTAGAAGAAAGAATGTGAGCTTACCACTAAACATTTTGTTATTTTTCTCAGGAGAAATGTGAAAAAGTTCAAAAGTAGTGCAGCACAAGGAAACGGCATTCCACAAGAGAAAGAAACAACTTTCAAATGTAGTCTAGTGATTCTCATATTTAAATTTGAAATCAAAATAAAATAAGCTGTGTAAATATTTCATGTATACACCATTCCAGTTTTTTTTAATGAGTGTTATGGGGATACCGTAGGTTGCAGAGGTATAAGAAGGTGTGGGCATGAATGGGTGGACAGAGAAAAGATGAGAGCATAACTTAAAAACTCTAACATTTGAAATAACACTCAGCTGAATCACACTGTGCGTAAGATATCAGGGAAAATTAGATCTACTCCCACTTTCTGGCTACCTGTTCTATCCCATATTCCACCACCTCACCTCCGTTGGGAAAATGCTCGCCTACAAGATTATAAGAAAATAACTTACAGTCAATTGCCACTCCATGGTGATATGATTGATGCTCTTATCAACAGGCTAAAATCTAGACATCCACCTGTTAGAACAGCCAGAAATCTAGCAGATGCTATCTTTAATCTGCTCCAGGCCTGGAAGCAAGTATGGATATCCAGTGCTCCATCAGAATATCACAATCTACTATGGCTGAAAAACAAACCAGAGGGTTTTGATCTTCCACAGAAGACCTTGTAACACCTACAATCACACCTTTTAGTAGAGATCAACAATAAGCTTCAGATAAAACGAGAGGCATTATCAGTAGAAAATAATTTATGTTTGGGGTTACTTTGAACAGTGTTCAATGTTACCCCATTTTAGGTTAGAAAATGTCCAAATAAATATTTTCTGATATAACCATGAGATATGTAAATCCACTGCAAAAATCATACATATTATATTTAAAAGACATATTGAAAACTGTGATAGAAATGTTTTCTGAAGATCAAAGTCGATACATACCTTCAAGCATATAAAAGTAGTCACATGTGAAAAAATTAACAATTTTAGCCACCATTTTATTATTATTAATAAAAAAAGCGCACAAACTTGCAGAGAGTTATTTCTTTGCTATATTCCATTAGTGATTTAGTGCGCTTGTGGCACTCGCTGAAGGGGTAGCACTGATAGGCCTTCCCGCTGAGGCTGCATACACACTCTGGTGAGGGTTCGTGGAAATTGTTCCTTGTGCATAGCTTGTGGTGGAAACCGTGCACCGCGAGCCTAGTTATGGCGCTTCGTAAATTCTTGTTTGGTCCCGTCCAGTTCTGATCTAGCATCGCATCTGTTGCGTAGAATTCGGGCCGGATATCCGCTCTCTTGTTTTGTCTGTCCCGAAGTAGGTCCGACTCTTGCTTCGTTGCTGGCAGCTGTTGTCTGAACCTCAAGTCTTCTATGAGGGAGCACGTTTTTGCAAGTTCGTTTGCCAGTCTCGAAGGGGCGTATTTTGATTCTCTTTAGGTAACTTGCTTTCACATACTCAAGGGTCGAGAGGTCTCTAGTTGTCAGGTTGTTCCATATGAGCTCAATGCCATAGGTCAGAATAGGCATTATCTTTACATAGAAAAGTTTTAATGCGATTCCTACCGCTAGTCTTGTCAGATTTTTAATGTCGTAAATGGCTTTTATGGCGGCGGCTGCCCTCTCCCGTGTGTGAATTTTGTAGGATGATCCCGATGGTTGTAGGGTGATGCCTAGGTACTTGAAGGAGTTTACGATCTTTAACTCTTCCGCTCCGTAGTCAATTTTTTCTTGTCCAGAAGTTCTTCCTCCCCTCCTGAAGATCATTTGCACTGTCTTGTTGGTATTCAGCTGGAGTTGGTTGTTTTCGACTCATTCCTGGAGCCGGTCTAAAGTATCTTGCAGGACCTCCCTGTCGTGCGAGCCTAATACGATATCATCTGCGTAGAGTTACATTTTCACTGAGTCCTTTTGTAGGATGTCTGTGACGTCTGACATGACGATGTTGAATAGGGTTGGTTAGCCGCCATTTTAAACACCAACCAAAGAACATACAATATTGCCAACAACCAACCAGTAGTGTATACGAGTCCAACACTTGGCCGGTGGGATTCCTCGCTTACCTGCAAACCTTGTAAACAAAGAGAATGCTTGTAAGGAGCGGTAAGATGTCTCGATTTCAGAAATAGCCGTGTGAGCGCTAAAGGTGTGTTTTGTATGTGCCATCTGTAAGCATTCAACTAAACTATTAGAATGGCGGTAATTTCTATCGCGTACTATTACCTAGCGAATTTGGATTTTTGTCCCGTTCTACTTCCTTGCGTTTGGCGGCAAGGGTCGATGATTGAATTTTTAGAGCGACGTACTTCGTAGCGTTGCGCGCTGACCTGTCACTTTGATTAGCTTTCTGTGCGTCCGATGTGTTTCACTTGATCTATTATTACGTTACTATTATTATTACGTTAAAATTGTCTTGGATTATGGACAGTTATATATAGTCGGACATCAGTGGATGCTGCTATGAAATCGTCGCAGATATTCCAGAAGGTTCTCCAAGTTTCGACCAGTGGAAGCAGAATAAGTTCATCGTCTTGACTCAACTATTTATAATTGAATTGAATTGAATTTATTAATGAACAACACAGACGTTTAGCCCCAATACATGTTCACAATAGAGTTCTACCTAAGCCACCCTAGAACTATCACGTCACTTAAATAAATAGCTAAATAAATAAACAAATGAATAGCTAAATATCAATAACTAATAAAATTAATAAACGTAAAAGTAAAAATAAGACTAAGAATAACAACTAACCCATTTCTTATTGCTGGTCCCAAACTATCTTACCTCCTCAGCCGGATCTATGTTTACATTCTACTGCTGGTGTTGAAACTTTCTGCTTGTTATCACTCACATCTACCCACTCATCACGCAACCTTCTTGTTTCAGCATTTTCATCACCTTTATTGTTCCCTGACCTACTCCAAAATAAGCTACAACAGCAACATTACACGATTGCATACCAAACCAGCCATAACACTAACATTACATTCAATCTTTCAGATTCCACCTCCTGTAGTAGAAGGCTAAATAATAACAACAATATTCCGTCATTGCATTCCAATCCACCATACCACAACTTTTACCAATCCGCGTTAATATTGCTTCATTTCATTTCATTCCGCCATAACACTCCATAATAAAATTACCTCTCCATCTCCAAAAATTTCGGCAATGAATAACAAATACCAATCACGCATATACCAACACCTCTCCATTATCACATTTCTTCGTCCTCTCCATACAAACAAACCAAAATTTACAAATTGATAATAAAATCACCTCTCTCCAACTCCAAAAATTCAATACTCATACCAGACACCTATACAATAATATCACCTCCCAACTCCCACGAATTCAGCCGTAAATAAACCATCTCAATACCAAACCATCTTCGCGCATCACCTCATATACCACCTCTCTATCTCCGTAATTCAGTATATCAACACTTCTCCCACACCACATTCCAACGATATAACACCTCCTAAATTAATCATAACACATAATCATAAATACCAAGCCCTCAATATTTTCTAACACCACATTTCAGCAATACAACACCAACTCCACCTCATATACCACCTCTACTTCTTCTACCATTACACTCACCTTCTGCCATATTTCATTTCATTCCGCCATAACACTCCATAATAAAATTACCTCTCCATCTCCAAAAATTTCGGCAATGAATAACAAATACCAATCACGCATATACCAACACCTCTCCAACATCACATTTCTTCGTCCTCTCCATACAAACAAACCAAAATTTACAAAATGATAATAAAATCACCTCTCTCCAACTCCAAAAATTCAATACTCATACCAGACACCAATACAATAATACCACCTCCCAACTCCCACGAATTCAACCGTAAATAAACCATCTCAATACCAAACTATACATCACCTCATATCCACATTTCCAACACCACATTTCTATATATACCACTTCTACTTCTCCGACAATTGCACTCACCTTCTGCCTTCCACTATCTTATATCACCACTTCTCCCACACCACATTCCAACGCTATAACACCTCATAAATTCTGCTATTACGTGTACCGCCACTCCTCCATCTCCAAATATCAACAATAAATAAACACACTTCATTACCTAAATATTCAACCATGCTTCGACAATAACAACTCGCCTTCTGTCATCCACCATCTTATATCACCACTTCTCCAACACCTCATTTCAACAATATAACACCTCCTAATTTAATCATAACACATACGCAAACATACCAAGCCCTCAAAAACTTCCAACACCACATTTCAGCAATATAACACCAACTCCACCTCATATACCACCTCTACTTCTTCGGCCATTACACTCTCCTTCTAAACACACTTCATTACCTACATATTCAACCATGCTTCGACAATAACACTCACCTTCTACATCCACCATCTTATATCACCACTTCTCCAACACCTCATTTCAACAATATAGCACCTCCTAATTTAATCATAACACATACTCATACATACCAAGCACTCAAAAACTTCCAACACCACATTTCAGCAATATAACACCAACTCCACCTCATATACCACCTCCACTTCTTCGACCATTACACTCTCCTTCTGCCCTCCACCACCTTATACCACCACTTCTCCAATACCTCATTTCAGCCCCATAACACGTCATAACTTACATACCACTTCTCCATTACCACATTTCAGCCTTCACAAATGAATACCATCAAAACTTCCAACTCCACAACACCACCTACATCTCTTGCTTCCTCGACAATCATGCCCTTAATTACGTACTTCCTCACTTTATTATTGTTATTGCTTCTATAAATAGCTTCCAACATGGCCCTAAAGTCTCCCTCACTCCGTCCACCCCGGCTCAGATCGAAATTCTGCCCGAGACTCTGCCGGGTTACCTCTGTCCTTACTTGTTTACCCTGATCTTGCCTTACTCTACTGTTTTCACTTCCCAGTCTTTGCGTTTCCCTTATTTCACTGCTTTCCCTTCCTTGCCTGCCGTCTTCACTGCTTTCCCTCCCCTGCCTTTCTTCCTCACTTCTTATGGTCACCTTTTTACTTGTCCTCTCCTCCTGAACTTGGGCTTCTTCCTTGTTTATGATCACATTTTCACTTGGCGCCTCTCCTTGACCCTCTTCACACTGCACACTGTTACTGATATCTCTCCTCACTTCCCCACCTTTCGTTGCACTACTGACTTTTTCTTCGTCTTCTTTTATCCTCCTGTCTAAGTCCATCAGTCTATTTACAGTCCAGATTTTCTTCCAATTTCTGCCTGCTACCACTAGCTCTTGCCCCTTAATAGTCGCTCTCAACCCTTGATTTATTGCACGAATCTTGTGTTTTCTAAGTATTTTCTTGTTCCTCATCGTCTCCCATCCCACGTCTCTCTTGATCCATATTTTCTCTCTCTGCATATTACTCGCATTTCTTATCACAGCATCAGCCATCAACGTAGAAAACAGTTCTAGTTTGATAGGCCTGTTGTCCCTAATTTTTCCCACCCTCTGCACATCATCTATATCTACTTCACTAAAATCAAGTTTCAAATTCCCCTGTATTAAGTCTACAACTTTGTAAGTTGTCAGTACTTTGTCTTCTCGTGTTATGTCTCACTCGTGCTGTTATATCTTCCGTTTTTTCTCTTAACCAAACCTCCATTTTTTTCCAAATTCCCTGGTTTGTTCCTTAATCATATTTTTAATTTGCTCAAAAGGGCCAGCTTCTTCCACCACCTCTTTTACAGCTCTTCTGAATGCGTCCATATTTTCCCTTTCTTCATTTCCACTAGGGGTCGGGCCTGGGTTCAACTCGACCCCCCCAATGCATAGCAAAATTATAATCACCGCCGCTGATAGCAGTAATTCATCTTTTCTCTCCAAATCCATATTACACCTACCTAATTTCATTTCTTCTTTCTTCATTCTTCCCTGCCATCTTCCTACTGTCGCCCTGAACTGCTCTACACTAATCATTGTCGGCACACTTCTCCACAACCTTCCAGCTCTCAGCACTTTCACCCACACCTCCCACTCCCGGGACCCTCCACTCAATGCGACCTCACTCGTCCGTGGCTTAGGCAAGACTGTTGACTCAACTATGAGTGAATCACTGAACCGCGGTTTTAAGCCGCCTCCTTCACCAACCATGGATACTGACCACAGTAAGCAGGCACGGCGTATTTCTCTGGAACAATCGAATGAACGGAAGAAACTCTGTGGCACTGCCTCAACTTCTACCGGTTCAACCTACACTTCGCCGAGCTCAGTCATCCAGAATCTCACCGATAACCCAGCAGTTCCAGGAATCTACCTCCTAGACCACGACCAGGCCAACATCCTCGCAACATTCATCTGCCGCCTCGCTCTCCAACTCAAACTGTTGCATATATGCCATCAAATGTACGCAGTTACGCACAGCCCGCTAAGAATCCGGCACTAGCACCTAACATCCGCCAGCGAAGCATCGTTCATCCGTTACCAATACCACCGGCCCCATTTTATATTGTCAAACTCATGCACATCGACCCGGATAAGGCAAACACTCGCTGCATCTACCAAATCATCAACAGATTTATTAGGAATTTCCACGAATACGACCTCGAGATCCAGAAAACTCAAGAAAGGTATTTTCATCTCAAGACCATTAAACCATTCTACGCCCATCTCACTACTTCCATTGGACTAGAATATTCTGGAAAGCACACCAAGGCGGTTAACATGACTCAGCAGGCTTCAATACGACTCCCTGCTCCGTCCACTCGTCCCACGCCTATTCATTCCGTTGTGGCGTATGGAGTGGAGCGCGACTGGACGGACGACGAGATCGCGGTCCAACTCCAGCTCGAAGGGCACCAGGTCTTCAAGGTGGTGCGGATTCGGTATGACAGTGATACTACCAGCCTCATCCGCATCCTGTCTCGAGACATCACCACCCTGGATGCTCTCCTGCGTGACGGCGTCGTCATCTACCACCGTCGCCATCGGGTGGAGCCTTCCCGCTCGGCGCCGCCGCAGAAAATCCGCTGCGACCGGTATCAGCGATACGACCATCTTCCTGACCAGCCGTGTATACAACCTCAGGTATGTGCAATCTGCAGCCAAGAGCATCCCACTAATAGTTGCCCTAACAAGGCCACTCCGAAATGTATCAATTGTTCTCAACCCCACCCCTCTTTCTCCTACAAATGCATGTCCCATCCCGCCCCTGAACCCTCTCATCCTGAAACCGTTCTTCCTGCAATTTCCCAGGACCTCACCACTCCTTCCCCCTCTTCCTCCATCCCCGCCTCGTGTTCTGAGAACATAATTCGTTTTATTAGGATGGTGTTCCAGAACATCCTTCCTTTCCACCGTCCCCACATCCTCAACCAAGACTAGCTTGCAGCTCGGTTGGTTTTTAATACCCACATGGATATATCATACGCGGGGTATAAAATGCACTTTGCATTTTTCCCCTCAATGCTGTTCCCCTAGCGGGATGAAATGTTTACTCTTTATTTCGCTAACATCTGTTCTTTAAAGTCCAACCGTGCTCTTCTGGACCTTTCCCTCAACCTATATGACTCGGATATTTTTGTACTTAATGAAACGTTCCTCAATTCCCTCCTCCATCCACATTTTCCAAACTATACTTTGCACCACGCTGATAGACTCAGTGAAACTCGTGGAGGTGTAGCTATTGGAAAACGTAACATTACCAGCAAACGTCATTTTTATAACTCGGTGCTAATTTCACAGAATATTTCATTCTTGAAACTTTTCTACCGAATAACACGTCCGTTACTATTGTCACCCTTTACCTCGCCCCTCGATCTCCACCCCCTATTGATCTTATCCATTATGTAGATTCAACTTCTTCAAATTATATTTTCATTGCCGACATTAATATAAATTTTTACAATGTCACTCAGTCCCTTGATTTTAACACTTTATTATCTGAAATCCGGGGCATGCAGGTTCCTTTCCCTTTCCATACCCGACCTATTTCTCAGTCTACCCCTGACGCCCTCATCCTTTACCCCTCCATCGCCACTTCCCCGACCATAGATAAATGTCTCCATGTGGACTCTGATCACCTTTCTGTCCTCCTTTCATTTCCTCATTTTTCCTACACCATCCGTCGCCCCTCTTCCCGACCCACACCCATCCGCCGTTTTTCTCAAGCCAGTTGGTCCAATTATCGCACTACCATCACCAAACTTCTTCGTAATTCTCCTCCCCGCACTTCCCTACCCAACCTTTTCCTACTCATAGCCCAAGTTGAAAATGCTCTCCAGGTTGCCGATAATCTCCATATTTCCCATTATTTTCACCCTACGAAACCCCATATACCACCCAAAGCTCTCCCTTCTTAAACTCGCTCATGATTACTATTTTTCTTATATTCGTACCCGGGACCTGACGGCTCTACTTGAACATTGACGGACACTTAGACACGCGCGATCTTAAATTAAAGCTCTCAAATGAAAATACTGGACGTACTGCCTGCTCTAACCTTTCCGGCATGCAAACTTCTTTTACATTCTGGACTACTTAAAATGACCAAAAACCAATAAACCTCTCCCTACCTATCTTCTCCACTCTTCGACTAACATCCCACTTACGGATAAAGACAAAGCTGATGCATTTGCTTACACCCGCCTTGACGAACCTATTATTCTCCAACACTGTAACCCCACTCTTCCCAACCTCCACCTTCTTTTCTCCATTTCCGTGATATCGACTTCACACATCCACTAAATGCCCCTGTCACTCCCCATGAAATCCAAAACTTCCTTCTCTACAAACGCAATACTGCTCCTGGTTCCGATCGCATTACCTACCATTACATTCGCGAAGCTCCCTTGTCTCTTCTTTACGCTCTTTGCTCCATTTACAACACCCTTCTGTACACAGGCATGTACCCTGCGCACTGGGGTCATGCCCTTATTCTTCTCTTTCAGAAACCTCATAAGCCACCCTCTGATATAACGTCTTATCGACCTATCTCCCTTCTCCCAGTCATCTCCAAAATTTTCGAAGGCATTCTTTGTCACCGTTTTTCTCGTTACCGGCACTCCCTCGATCTCCTTCCATCCTCTCAAGGCGGCTTCCGGGCTCATTTTTCGACCCATGATAATCTCTTTCATATTATCTCCTCTTTATCCACTTTTCTTCAACCCCACCGCCCCGCAGCACTTGTTTGTCTTGATGTAAGTAAGGCCTTTGATTCTGTTTGGCACGAGGTCTTTTTTTACAAACTCAGTCACCTACCTTTCACTGTCCTTGCCTTCTGTTTAATTATCTTAAGTTTCGAACGGCTACCATTACTAGTCATAGTACCCGATCTTACAATTTCCCACTAACATCTGGTGTAGCCCAAGGCTCCCCTCTCTCCCCACTTCTGTATATCCTCTACACTTATGACATTACCCACCCCTACCCCCTCAGCGCTTATACCAATACGCGGATGATTTAGCAATTCCCGCCTTTGGTCGTTCCTTCACTTCCCTCTCCAACAAACTCCAAACCTATCTCCATACCCTGGAATCTTGGTTCCAACCCTGGCACTTCTCTGTTAACCCCACTAAAACCCAATTTACCGTTTTTCGCCTTAAAACTCGCCTACGCCCTCTCAGTCACCGAATCCGACTAACAATGTATAATACTCCGCTTGTTGAAACTAAACTACCTACTAACTTACCTCGGTATCCCCTTTCAAAACAACCTAAAATGGAATTACCATCTTGTTGCCACCCTTCGTAAAGCACTTTAACGCTTCCGTGCTCTTTGTTCCCTAACCGACCCCTCCTGGGGCCTAAAACCTCATCTCCTCCAAATCTATAAATTATGTATTTGCCCTCTCATTACCTATGCATCCCTGACCTGTATTACCGCGCCTCCTACTGACTACGCTCGACTGTCACGGCTAGATCGCCACGCACTACGTATCGCCTACCGCCTTCCCTACGACACTCCTTCCGCTCATTTTCAACCTCTATACAGCTTTCCCCCTATTCTTACCCATCTTCACTCACTCCGTTTAAAATATCTCACTTCTAGTGCCTTTCATAACAATCCCCTCATTACCGAAGTTCTACTAGTCTCTCCCCTTGCCTCCGCTGTTTTACATAATATTTATACTCCTGCCCACTCTCATCTCCTTCCCTCAGTTACCCCTTAGCTTCCACTCCATACCACCCGCCGCAACCCCTCCGCCAGCTGTTATATAATACAAGGTCATTGCACCTTCCTTGATGCTCTTGGTTGCGGCTGCACGTATCTATCCACGCACCGACTACAGCGCCGAAAGCGCTCTCATTGTTAGTGTTCTAGTGCTGTGAAGTCTTGTGTACTCCAGTCTCTGCCTTCAGAGTTTGCTACTTCCGTTCGTTTTCCCCATTACTTGTCGTTTACGTGTTCCTCTGTTTATATTTACATGGTTTAGAAGTGATCAACATTCCCTTGTTTCATGTTCTCATATTACGTTAATCAATTCCCACAGACTTTTGACGTCACAGGACAGCATGACGTCACATTTTAAAGGGAAACAAGTTCATTTCCTAGATTCTTACTGTTTTATTTCAATGCTGGTGTATTGACTTTTCTACTGCTATACTGTGTATATTTTAATATTGAATTTTCATTACTATTCATCATATTTGAGTATACATTGTCCTATGTACATCCGTTATCTGTTTTTCTTATTCTCCGTTATTTATATGTGTTACTTCTCTGCTGCAGTGTCAGCGAAAATACTTTTGTTTACCCCCGTTCAGTGCAAAGACTCGCACAAGAAGACTCAATTTTCTTTGAATGTAGCCTTCATTCTGTTGTATTTCCAGTGCAGTTATCCATGTCTGTATTTGTTTTGTTTACAATAAACGGGGTTTTTCGTGGGGGTTCTATCCTTGGGGGTGCGGCGCGGACCTCTCCTGCGTGTCCGTCTGTTGTTCGCCATAGCCTCTGCGCCACGCTACGTATCTCCCCTTTACGTATTTACAATACATGCTCTTCCCTTTTTTCAAATTTTCTCCACTCTTTTCTTTTTCAATGGCCGAAGACCTGCTAGTTCAGCTGATGGCCCAGCCACCCGTCTCTGGGTGAGAATGAAATGACGATTTGATGCGATGCGATATATTCTGGATGAAATTCTCGATTTACAGTTATTATTCTGAGCTTTTCTGTTATTATGTTCAACTCTCCTTGGTTTTTGGTACATCGTCTTGGATTCTGGATGAAGTTTGCACGATTTACTGTTCTCTGGTCTTTTAATTAATAATAATAATAATAATTACCGTAATCAATTTGCTCGATGTATTTCACTTCATCCATTATTACGTTTAACTCCCCTTGATTTTTGGTACACTCTCTTGGATTCTGTATGGACTTTGTTGACTTATCAGATCTTTTGCTGTCAGTGTAATATACACCCGGAAAAAATTAGTAAACCTTCTTAGATTTTTCCAGTTCACGCAAGATTCAGTGTTGAAACAGTGCATATGGAGTACATGAAATGATTACATTTACAGATCAATAGCTCAAGCGGTACTGAGGTACCAGATTTCGATCCATGCTGAAACACCCATATTAGTACGTGGTGTATCGTCGTTGGGCGGCAATGCAGGCTCTTATTATGGCATCGGTTCGATCATACAGATGGTGAATACTCTCTTGGGGTACATTATTCCACGCCTGTTCGACCTGTTCACGTAGTTCTACAGTTGTGGGTTGACAAGTCGCGCGTGTCAATTGTCGTCCCATCATATCCCACACGTGCTCGATGGGAGACAAGCCCAGAGATCGTGCTGGCCAGGGAAGTTCCTGCACATCGTACAGAGCACGTTGAATTTCACGCACAGTGTGCCGGCGACCATTATCCTATTGGAACAACACATCACCTTCTTGTTGCAAGAATGGCAAAAGAACGGGTCTTACAACATTCTGCACATACCGAGCGCTGGCCAGCATTCCCTCCACAAACACCAGAGGTGAAGGAGAGTTGTAGCTTATCGCACCCCAAACCAGAAGGCCTGGTGTGGCGCCAGTGTGTCTGGGACGAGTGTACTCTATGAGACAGCGCCAGGTATACGTCGAACGCACAAACGGCCATCAGTTGTGTGCAGGCAGATTCTGCTTTCATCGCTGAAGACCACGGCCAACCATTCCATCTTCAAAGTGATCCTTTGACGGCACCAGTCGAGCCGTGCATATCGATGCTGTGCCGTGACTGGAAGACGGGCTATAGGTGTGTGTGCCCGTAGTCCCACTGCAAGTAACTGATTGGCAACCGTTCGTCTTGACACTTGTGTGTTCACAAACCCTCTTAACTGTGCTGTGGTAGTTGTATGATCTGCCACTGCTGCCCTTACAATACGACGATCTTGGGGAGGGTCTGTGCTGCGTAGACATCCAGAACCTCGTCTACGGGTGTGAGGGTGTTCACGTGATCATTGCAACCAGCACCGTTGCACAACTGACGCAGCCCGTCCAACTTGTGTGGCAATTCTCCGAAAGGATAATTCTGCCACTCGGAAGGCCACAATTTGACTCCTATCAAACTCGCTCAGTTGGCTGTAGGAAGCACGAGTGCGTTTCCGTGGCATGACACCTGTTTGCTTCACACTGAGCCTTATGGCTGTAAACATTCCATGTTAAAGGGTACACAGATGGCGGTCTGGCAACTATGTCACTACGCTGTCTGTTGGCGGACGACGTTGAAACCATTATCAGTACATCTACTATCCCTGGTGGCATTTGCCGTCGTCGGATCAAAATCGATGTCGTCTTTGCAGGTGTACTAATTGTTTTCCGGCAGTGTATGAGTATTAATTCTAAAAAATATTGGGAGACATATACAATTAATCCATGGATAGAAGGAGGTAGTATGCTCTACGCTAATGAATCGCTGTTGGAACCACTGTGTACTGCAAGCTTCCATTTCAAAGTAGATTTAATAACACATCTTGAGGAACAACATCAAATTCATAGCTCTAAGCAACATTGATATTTGATTACTTCCAAGGTATTTCTTTCCCTACATACCCTACGTCACTTAAACATTCGATTATATATTTTTCGCTCTCAGATTCTGTTATTGAATTATGGTTTAAAATAATTCCTATCCACTGGCAATTTAAATGTGCACAATGATGCAATGCACTAGTTTATTTACATACAGCTTCATTATAGACTGTTCAGCGTTCAGTCTGCAAACGTCTGTGAACTTACTATACACCTCCACAAATGAAATGAAATGGCGTATGGCTTTTAGTGCTGGGAGTGTCCGAGGCCAAGTTCGGCTTGCCAGATGCAGGTATTTTGATTTGACTCCCGTAGACGACCTGCGCGTCGTGATGAGGATGAAATGATGATGAAGACACATACTGTATACACCCAGACCCAGTGCCAGCGAAATTAACCAATTATGGTTAAAATTCCCGACCCTGCCGGGATTCGAACCCGGGACCCCTGTGACCAAAGGCAGCACGCTAACCATTTAGCCAAGGAGCCGGACAAACCTCCACAATCCTCTATTTATAACTAGCTCTGTGATCACGTTTAGCTCCATACATATTAACATTCAGTCATTAGAAACCGAGTCTAACCATCATTGTCTTGGTCTCCCTGAACTTCTCTTCTCTTCCACGACCACGTCCTTTAAATGGTGCATTGTGATTTCTGTGTAAAACTTAGTAGTGTGTGATGTGAAGGGATCATTTTCTGCTGTAATCAATGGTGTGCTTTGTTTGTGTTTTTACGCAAATTTAAATGTCAGGTGTTGACTTATGATGTCATAGTTTAATCTGGTGACCTTCAACATGTTGACTGTGAACTATGGCATCATAAACATGGCTACCGTGGATAAACAGTCTCAGAGCTTGGCAAATATTTTCATTTAATAATCACTTACAAATTGCAACAAATCATTAATTTTGCACATAAGATCCCAGGTAGGATTCGCCCTTAGGTTGAAAAATTTCTGAAACCCAAATTAGCGATGGTCAGCTTCTTTACCGGCCCGGTCCATTATTCTCCTAGGTAACATATTCTCCTCCATTTGCCTCACATGGTCCCACCACCAAAGCCGGTTTATGCATACAGCTTCATTAATAGAGTTCATTCCTAACTTTGCCTTAATCTCTCATTCCAAGTGCCCTGTTGCCATTGTTCCCACCTGTTTTTTCAGCAATCATTCACGCTACTTTCATGTTTGTTACTTCTAACGTATGAATAATACATTCTGCGTCCACCCAGCTTTCACTTCCATAAAGCAGAGTTGGACTGAAAACATACCGGTGTAACCCCTTGTGGGTGGGGGACGCAGATGAAGAATACACCCATCGTATCCCTTGCTTCCCATAAGAGGCGACCTAAAGGGACAACCTAGGTGCGGAAATAGATCGTGGCTTTAGTACCATGTTTTAAACCTCCTGTGGATGGGAGGGGCTGAATACATACACAGGTAATCCCTGCCTGTCGTAGAAGGCAACTAAAATTATCATGAGGCCATTGGTCCCCTCTTTATCTTTTTATGTTTTGAGAAGGTGCCAGCATTAGGGCCTAGGAAAATAGGAACATGCCCAGAGAGGAAGCTAGGTGGACCGAGGTGAGGGAGCTTTCCATCTGTAAATCCATCTGTCTTTTATTCACTGACAACAACATATGTACAACATTATAACTGAAGCACTCTTTCAAAAGTAAACCAATAAACTCCTATTGGCCTCTTACATACAAGAGAGAACAGAAGATATATTATCCCCAGAAAATATAATGGAAACAAGTAGTACTAGAAAGTAATATTAAACGTTAACATCAAAGAAAAAGAAACGGCCTTCAACTGGCCATATGCCCCTGGGCTACGAGCCCGGCCCATCCAAACAGCACAGCACACACAGAAGCACAACTCAAATCCACCTACACACCCATACGCGGCCACAAGCATTAACCTCTCACTCAATACACACATACAACATTCACTCACGACTTAAGCTCCGATGTTCGCAGCCCAGAAGCCTTGGGTTCGAAAGGAACCTCCCAGTAGTTGCTCAAGAGAGCGACAAATAATTAGTGAGCATCTAACGCTGGATACAACCAGCCACCAAAACTACGTTTGAGAAGGGAAGGGGAAGGGACAGGAGGGGGAACAACCAATGTAGAAACAATACACTCGACTCACAGCGCAGGCGCACTTCAAGTGTCTGTAAGAGTCTTGTGAGAGAGCGTAATAGAAGTTTCTCGTAACACAATTTCTTAAATACATGAAAATATCTGTGATAGTTTTCTTGAGGTTTAGTTGTAGTATGAATCAAATTTTGATGCGTGTGCAGCATGGGGAGGGGCCATTTACATGTGCGATGATGCTCAAAAGCACAGATGGTATCCCAAGAGTCCAGTTGAGTGGGAGCGCCATGTACTAAGCAGTAGTATCCGCCTTACAATGCAGGTCCCTCTACAGCCTAATGCCAGAAGAAATTACATTTTTACATCTATACTTATCACTCTGTATGCGCTAGTGGGTACATGCTATTGCAGGTGATTTGAGGAAGGGAGTCCTTGTGCTCACAGCCTCAGTCAGCCTGTATTAGGCACTGTTCAACATTGGACCCTGGGCAATACCCGCTACGAACAGGTGGGTATCTCCTAGGCAGTTTGGTTCGGCTACAGAGGCCCCTAATCGGAATGGGTGGCATTTGGGGAGGATATTTCTTGGCATGGCTTCAAAACGTCTCAGGTCTGCCCAGGTTTGCTCGCCACACAAGTTTTTATCTTGTGATACCCTCAGGAAGTCAACTACTAGGGAACAGGCGTAGCATGAAAGCATGGGATCCAGCTTCCCTATGTTTCTGCGTGCAACCAGAACTGATGGGCAATATTTCTAGGTAGTGAAGTCTGTTTTGTTCCGCAGATAGAATGAAGGTGTCTACGGCAAACTGGAAGACTTAAAGAAAATGTACAATGGTAGTTTCCTACTCAAGACTCGCACTCCACTTCAAGCTGATCAGTTGCTCAATTCTACCACTCTCAATTCGACCACTTTGGCAAAATCCCCATTAAAGTGAAAGAGCACAATTCCTCAAACCCGGTTTGTGGAGTTATCTACCACTGTCATCTTATCTTGAACACTGACAATGAGTTGATGGAAGACATGAAGCACCGTGGCGTGACACATATCCTAACGTCCATTTCTGATACACCTTCTTTTTACACTTACAAGCTGCTCTCACTATCATTCCACCAAGATATTCGCTTTTTCCCATCTTTACACACAGTTGTTCCTAGATATTCCTATCCTGTTTCTACTACATCATCACTGTACACCACCCATTTTCTTTCTATATCCGGAACTTACCGTCTTTCGTTTTGAACTTTTTACTAATCATATCATGTACTTCTGTCTAATTGCCTCACCCTGCAGATTTTCTACCCTTATTCGTCTGAAGATATATTTCAATTTCTCTATCCTAGGTCTAGAGATATTTAGTTTGCTACAGATCGGATAATGGTCTGTATCATCAAAAATCCCTGGAATACCTGAACATCCTAACAGATTTCCTGAATAAAAGGTCGGTTATGATGGTCTGTTACGGATCTGGTGCTCCTTCCCTCCCATGTGTTGCAGTGAATAGCTTTATGCTTGAATATTAGCAATGAAGTCCAGTAAAGTTTTCCCATTGCTATTTGCTTCCTGTTACATATCTTCCTCACCTTTACCCATCATCTCGTCATATCCTTCAGTTTTATTTCCACCTCTCGCAATGAAATCGCCCATTAGCTCTATCTTATCCTTGTAGTTGATCCAGACTATGATGTCACTCACCAATTCATACTTGCCAACTTCATCCTCATCTGCATCCTCACATGGTAAATATACTGAGATAGTTCTCATACTAATTCCTCCAACTGCTAAATCTACCCACATCATTTGCTCACGTACATGCCTAACAGAAACTATGTTTCACGCAATACTATTCCTGCAGAAAAGTCTTAAACCCACACTCTGCCGTTCACTTTTTAACACCTATTAAGAACACTGTATGATTTACTAACTCTTTGTCATTATCTACCCCTACCGTAATATCATTAACTCAAAAACCATACAGATACACCCTCTTTGATGAATCAGCCAGTTCTACTTTCTTTCTTCCATAAGCCCTATTTAAATTGATAGCTCTCGACTCGATAGGATTCCATTTCTTAAACAAAGTTGTTTCCAAGGATTCCTTCGCCTGTCAAATGGAAGTGGGACTCTGTTACTCCCATAGGTCTGATGCTTGCTTAAAATGTTCTGGGCGCTCTGGGTAAATATTCTGTGAAGCAGGATGCTACCCTACTTACACATATTCCCGATGAATATTTCTTCTCTAACGGATTAGGGACCACCGGTGGATTGTAGTCTAGCTAGAGACCACCGGTGGATTGTATAGTCCTAGCCACTTGAGCATAAGGGGGCCCATGACTCAAAACATGTCCGAGATGTCCACTCCTATTCCATAGAAACTAGTATCCTGACTCTCAGAACCACTTACTGGGCCACTCAGCCATTTCCCATAGTTCAATAACTAGGACGTGACTACTGTAACCTACATCACAAACCATTCCAGATGATTTTATAATGCAAAATTAATGAGCTTGCAGATATGTGATAGTTATTTTAACTCTTTCTTTTTCAGATTTTGAAGAGTGGCTGAGACAGAAGCAATGAGAAAACAACTCACAGTATTATCGCAGGACAAGAAGAAGAAGAAGAAGGAGAAGAAGAAAAGAAGAAGAACTGATTGTTGCGAAATGATTTACTATGACTACAATCGCTCAGGAAAGTCTTATGAATGTAGAGCACCAAGGCAGAGAGCTTCTAAAGCACAGGTATCTCCAAAGATCAATGCAGGTTGCACCGGCCATTGCTAAGTGACAGTGGGGGAGGGGGGGAAACAAATTTAGTGTTTTCTGCTACTCATTATGGTAATGGGCAGTAAATAAAACATATCCAACTTACAAAGGCAGAGAGAGAGAGTTTAGCAGATCAGATGAGTTTAGGTCTGCCTGTCAAAACGGTGCTAAATTCTGTTCGGGAAAATGTTGGCTCTGAAGTGAAGAGATCTGACCGTGTAACATGAATCGACTTGCACAATATAAGAAAAGAGTTCAATTGAAATATTCTTTCAGGCAGCATCATGAAAAAGATTCCTGTTGTGTTGGCATTCTTATGCATGAATCACTGTAGATTGGGGAATAAAATACTGTGATTTTACGAAAAAACAGGGGGATGAATCACATGAGATGTCAAGGAATGACTTTTGCATTGTGCGTATGAATGAATCACAGAAGAATATGCTAAGAAAAATTTCAAGGAATGCCGTCTGTATAGATGGAACACATGGCCTAAATGGTTATGACTTTGAACTAACAACTGTATTAGTATTCGATTACTACAACAAAGGTTTACCTATATTTTTCAAGTTTTCTAATCGAAGAGACGGTTATATTCATGCATAACTCGTCATGAAAATTAAGGAAAGAACTGGTTCTCTATATACAAACTTCTTTATGAGTGACATCACTGAAACGTATTACATGCCATGGAAGAGTATCATGGGAGAGCCAGGTCAGAGATTGTTATCTCTATGGCATGTGTTTAAAGCATGGACTGAGAATTCCTCCAAAATTAAAAATGCACAAAAACGTGAAAATGTCAATTCCTTGAATATTCTTCAGTCTCTTCCTCATAAAAAGGATTTTTCATGGACACTTGGAGGATTTTTGTGAAGAATGTGCACAAGATCCAGAGACCCAATATTTTGGTTTCTATTTTTGAAGATATTATAGACGTATTCCACAGATGTGGGCAAAATGCTTCAGAATAGGTTGTGATATAAGCACAAACATGCATATAGAAAGAGTGCATAGAACCATTAAGTATGAATATTTGGGAGGTGTGCGTGTTAAAAGACTTGATAGGAGTATACAAGCTCTCTTACAGTTATCAATGAATCAATCACTACTGATCTGAGCAGTCGCCCAGGTGGCAGATTCCCTATCTGTTGCTTTCCTAGCCTTTTCTTAAATGATTGCAAAGAAATTAGAAATTTATTGAACATTTCCCTTAGTAAGTTATTCCAATCCCTAACTCCACTTCCTATAAACGAATATTTGCCCCAATTTGTCCTCTTGAACTCTAACTTTATCTTCATATTGTGATCTTTCCTACTTTTAAAGACACCATCCAAACTTATTCGTCTACTGATGTACTCCCACGCCATCTCTCCACTGACAGCTCGGAACATACCACTTAGTCGAGCAGCTCGTCTCCTTTCTCCCAAGTCTTCCCAGCCCAAACTTTGCAACATTTTTGTAACGCTACTCTTTCGTCGGAAATCGCCCAGAACAAATCGAGCTGCTTTTCTTTGGATTCTTCCAGTTCCTGAATCAAGCAATCCTGGTAAGGGTCCCATACACTGGAACCATACTCTAGTTGGTGTCTCACCAGAGACAAATATGCTCTCTCCTTTACATTCTTACTACAACCCCTAAATACACCCATAACCATGTGCAGAGATCTGTACCCTTCATTTACAATCATATTTATGTGATTACCCCAATGAAGATCTTTCCTTATATTAATACCTATTTATTTACAATGCTCCCCAAAGGGAACTTTCACCCCATCAACGCAGTAATTAAAACTGAGAGGACTTTTCCTATTTGTGAAACTCACAACCTGATTTTTATCCCCGTTTATCATCATACCATTGTCTACTATCCATCTCACAACATTATCAAGGTCATTTTGCACTTGCTCACAATCTTGAAACTTATTTATTACTCTGTACAGAATAACATCATCTGCGAAAAGCCTTATCTCTGATTCAACTTCTTTACACATATCATTGATATATATAAGAAAACATAAAGGTCCAATAATACTGCCTTGAGGAATTCCCCTCTTAAATTTTACAGGGACAGATAAAGCTTCACCTACTCTAATTCTCTGAGTTCTATTTTCTAGATACAGAGCCACCCATTCAGTCACTCTTTTGTCAAGTCCAATTGCAGTCATTTTTTTCAGTAGTCTCCCATGATCTACCCTATCAAATGACTTAGATAAGTCAATCGCAATACAGTCCAATGGAACTCCTGAATCCAGGATATCTGCTATATCTTGCTGGAATCCTACAAGTTGGGTTTCAGTGGAATAACCTTTCTTAAACCCAAACTGCCTTCTATCAAACCAGTTATTAATTTTGTAATCATGTCTAATATAATCAGAAAGAATGATTTCCAAAAGCTTACATACAATGCATGTCAAACTGACTGGCCTGTAATTTTCAGCTTTATGTTTATCACCCTTTCCTTTATATACAGGGGCTACTAAAGCAACTCTCCATTCATTTGGTAAAGTTCCTTCATGCAAACAATAATCAAGCAAGTACTTTAGATATGGTACTATATCCCAACCCATTGTCTTTAGTATATCCCCAGAAACCTTATCAATTCCAGCTGCTTTTCTAGTTTTCAACTTTTGTATCTTACTGTAAATGTCATTGCTGTCATAGGTAAATTTTAATACTTCTTTAGTACTAGTCACATCCTCTATCTGTACATTATCCTTGTAACCAACAATCTTTACATACTGCTGACTGAATACTTCTGCCTTTTGAAGATCCTCGCATACACACTCCCCTTGTTCATTAATTATTCCTGGAATGTCCTTCTTGGAACCTGTTTCTGCCCTAAAGTACCTATACATACTCTTCCATTTTTCACTAAAATTTGTGCGGCCACCAATTATACTTGCCATCACGTTATCCTTAGCTGACTTCTTTGCTAGATTCAATTTCCTAGTAAGTTCCTTCAATTAGTGCGAGATAAGGAATTTGACAGAATACAAAAATTAATAAAAGGCAAGCACTATAAATATTTTAAAGAGTTTGAAAAGAGGCATGAAACTGCATTGGCAATGCAGGAAGAAATAATTCATGAAAATGAATATGAATGGAAAGTGAGCATGTACCATGCTGAGGGAAAATTGTTGGAGAACTGTTGTCAGTTGCTCTGTGATAAGTGCTAAACCTGTGTGCTTGCATTCTCCTGCAGTTGCCTGGATTATCTTACCAGAACCATGATATGCAAACATGTCCACTACTGTATCATGCATTTAACACAAAACCTTGTTGGTACGTTTCAACAAGCACTTCCCTCTTCCGTAGAAAATGATGGTTGCTATGAACTGCAATGTCGCATGAAGCAATTGCATAAACCTGCAAAGCTACAGCAGGAAGTATAATGGAAGAAACTAAAAATCAATTCAGGTAACGATAGTGAAATTAGAACTACTTCAAAATGATAAGCATAAGTAAAAGGAAGTTCTGAAGCAGCTTTGAGCTGTGGAAGGTTTTACAACATCACCTTGTTCCAATGACAGTCAGGATGAAACTTGCTTTACACCAGCACGAACAGTAGAGTTTGAACCTCCAAACAAGAAGGTTCAAAAACAGTTGTTCTTTTCAACAAAGAAGTCATCTACACAAAGCTTAAAGAAAATGAAGTGCAGGATAAAACCATTGCTATGGTGGTAACGTCCTTGGCCAGTTCCGTTTAGTGTGATTTCTTTTCTTCATGTTTCTTAAGTGTAATGGTTCACATTTTAATTTTATTTAAGGACGGAACAAAGATAAACTCACACAGATAAATCATACACCTCTCATTACTGGTGTTGTGGAACAACTAATGGACTGTGGTTCTGGTACTATATGTTTATTATATACATATTGCCCCCTTTTTGCCGGGCAGCTCAGCCGGTGAGCGAGAGTCTCAGGCGCAGACTGTTCGCTTGCTGGCTGTGCAGAAAATTTTAAGGGCAGGGATAGCTTAAGGACTAGCGACAAATGAAAGAAACACTAAAAATTAGGTTTTAACATTTATTATAACTAACACTCTTCATAAATAAATAAATAATTTACAAAATCTCGGAATTCGGATTATTCTCTTCTCCTCGAGTTATTATTAACATGGGGTTCTCTTCATTAAAATCGGCAGATGTGTGAATATGCAATTATATGAACAAGTATTAGCCTACATTTACTAGGAAAAATAATCACAGTAATTTTTGAGAATACCTTTCTCTGATTAAAAATAAAATTATTTTGAAAATTAAAAATTGTCTCCTCTGGATTTCATTTATTATTAATGATTGGATTATCCCTTTTCTCATTAATTGAAAAATTATAATAAGATTTTCACTCATGAAATTATATTCAAATCCTCCTCCTCATACTTTAAATTTATCAACTGACAGATTTTTACAATTATTCTGTAAATATTTTCCTCATTATTTACATAAATGTGACGCCGCGTCAATCTACATGTTACTCATTGACTTATTCATTCATTCATTCATTCATTCATTCATTCATTCATTCATTCATTCATTCATTTATTTCAATTAATTCCAACGAGCCTGCAGGCTCATACATAGGAATTGTACAGGATATTACATACTGGCAGGCACATACACATCAAAATAGAGTTTGTGTATATAAGATTATTAGTAAATGGTTGAGCATATAAACACATACAATATATAAAATATATACATCATCAATATGAGGATTACAGATAATTATTTCTGACTGTATTTTCATTTACATAACAAGAAAGTTGCAAACGTATAAGAATAGATTACAGAGTATTTTAATTTACATAACATAAGAGTTGCAGAAGTACAAGAATAGATTTAAGATTATTTACAATTACATAACAAACAGATTTAATGGTTGTGTAAGGTCTACAAATTTCATTTCGTGATTCCCATCCACGGACATGGCCTTTACTTATTCAGTTTTTCTAAGAAATAAGATCCTATTCTACCTTAATTCCCAATAAAATTCACTAAAGGTTCACATTTAAATAAATTACGAGCACAACAAAATGACGCAAAATCGACAAAAATACGCGCGCAGCGAAAATGATATCACGACAAATGTCGACAAGAAAAATATCACAATACACAAAATATGGATAGAACTCACACATACATTCACACAAGGACACACGGTAATATTAAAAATTATTTACAACTAATACTAGCCCTTAATTATTATTTTAGATATTTAGTCTAAGTCAAGGAAAAATTTTATGATGACGATATCGGGTAAAAATCATTGCAACAAATCGGGAGGTGATAGAGTCAGGATTATCACTTCAATGAAGAAATAAAGCCTTCAAAGATGTTCAAGAGAATGTTATAAATAGAAATCATCAGAAAAATTATCTTCCAAAAATGCCTATAACACAGGTCAAAATTAAACTTACGCGCTTGCGGTCCATGAGTTGCGACTCTATTTTTACTCTCATAATATTGTGGCTCTCAATTAATCCCTGCTTAATCTGAAGAAATTATGTTTGGCAACATACTCTCTTCCCATAAGACTCAATTAATGGATTCACAAAATAATCATCAAATAATAGATCCATTTCCAAGTCCGAAATAATATCACAGCGCAGTAAATGTTACAAATGATCCGTCAAGATACAGCCATGTTCCAGGCCCACATTTACATAAACTGATCACACATTAATCTCATACAAGAATAAATAATATTACACTCATGACCTTATTCGTATTTTTAACCCGTAATGAAGTTGTATTATTATTATTATTATTATTATTATTATTATTATTATTATTGACCGCGCGTGATCACATTCGCGTAGGCTACTGTACGAAGAAATTTTATAGATGACTCTAGCGTATCTTAAATCCATCAAAAACATCGCAATACCATTGAGAGAAATCTCATTTTAAGTTCAACCAAGATTATCGGAGAGGTCAAATTAAATTTAATATTCCTGTTATGCTGAATTAGGACAGTCGAAATTAATCTCGAAGACATCCACTCGACTAACTAAATAACTAGTAGAATTCAGTACACATTCATACCACAAGCTACATTTCACCAAGGAGAGAAGGAATGAAAAATCTAACTATGGAAATACTACTAGAAGTTACTTCAAATGAATAAGAAAAAGCAATGTTTACAGTAAATGTACAAAGATTGATAGAAAAGAATTTTATAAAAAGGGGTACTCAAGTGAATGTTGAAGGCTGGATTTTGGCAAATGACCTATGGCATGGTCAAGTCACCCGCCATCGAACTGCGTCTCCTCCCATGTCTGAAGTTGCCTTACATCTTTAGAAGTTCATTGAAGACGTGAGGACGAACAGGAAATAGCAGTGGAATTCAGCTGGCAGATAGACTGGCATCTTGAAATATTCCCGAACTCCAGTAGTCTTCCTCTTCTGTTTCTCCCGTGAAAAAAGCTGAAACTGACAAAAAAAGCCTTAGAATGTGTTCAGGACAGACGCTCGATGATATATGAGTTAGTTGGAATACGTAACTTTTATAAAATCTTCAAGTATTTGTAGATAAATTTTATAACATGTCTGAACTGCCGAAGGTCCAATATTCAATGAAGTTTGCAAAGTGAAGTTCTCCAGCGAAGCTAGGACGTCTAAAAGCAGCAGTAGTAGCAGTCAGAATAATCATCTAAAATCAAAATTCAGAAAGTAAGATTTCCCTTCGGAAATACCACTATTTAATCGTCTTGAGACAGAGGTGTGTCGTCTCAATCAATCTTGATTGGTTAATCCCTCGTATTCAGGCATATATTATCATTTTATTGGCTGATACTGTCAGACGTCAATCGGCCTAGAATTTATCGATCGGCTCATCTCTGGCTCTGCTCAGTGTGTCACGTAGTACACAGCTGACTGAATGACATCTAACCAACAAAACAATTTCCCCAGCTCGCTCCTCGCTTGCTTGCTCGACTGGAAAATCCAACCCTAGGTAGCTCGCTCTCGCAGACACAGAAATGATGACATTCCTCGTCCTGGCTGTAGAAATAATGTCCCAACTCAGTGATATAAGAAAGTATTCCTTCTGAATGAAATATTACCAAATTTGAAGGGCACATCATGGAGCCAGTGATGGAATGTGCTTCTGGTGACATTGATTATTTTGTAGATACAGAGCAACTGATGGACCTTGCTTCTGGTGCTGTTAGAAGAGATTAAAAGTGTAACCACTGCATGGGGTGGTAACAGCCTCTCGCTCAGATTTGATGGTGGCAGACTGCTACAATAGAGCTCTCGTGACACGTCCCGGCGAAGAAACTAAACATTAAATATTAAATAATATTCAATATTTATATTTTCAAACTGTTGGTAAATGTGGATACTAGCACGCTTCGCCACTGTGAGCTATTGTTTATTTTTGTTTTTAATTTATTTATGGATTAATGGTGCGGTTTTACTGTAGTCACGTCCTAGTTCGTTAAGCATGGGCAACGGCTGAGTGTCCTTTTAAGTGGTCGTGAGTGTCGGGATAACAGTTGCTACGGAATGGGAGTGGGCATGTCGGACGTAATCTGACTCATGGCCCTCCTTGTGCTCAGGCGGCTAGGACTATACAATCCATCATGGTCCCTAACCCATTAGAGGAGGGATCCTCACTTCGACTATGTGTCAGTAGGGTAGCATCCTGCTTCACGAATTTACTGATCTCACGACATTTTAAGCTAGCCTCGGACCTACAGGAGTAACGAAGTCCCACTCCCATTTGACAGGCGAGGGACTCCTTGGAAACAACTTGCCGAACAAAGTGGAATTCTATGGGGTGCTATCAATATTAATGGAGCTTATGGAAGAAAGAAAGTCGAACTGGCTGAGTCAACAAAGAGAATGCATCTGGATGTGCTAGGAGTAAGTGATATTTGGGTAAGGGGAAATAACGAGGAAGAGATAGGAGAGGGGTGTTAAAAAAGGGAAGGCAGAGTGTGGGGTAGGGCTGTTTATCAGGAATAGTATTGTACGCACCATAGTTTCTCCTAGGCACATAAATGAGCAAATGATGTGGGTAGATTTGCCAGTTGGAAAAATTAGGACGAGAATTGTCTCACTGTATTCACCATGTGAGGGTGCAGATGAGGATGAAGTTAACAAGTTTTATGAAGCATTGGGTGACATCCTAGTCAGGTTCAACAACAAGGATAAGATAGTGCTAGTGGGCGATTTCAATGCGAGAGTTGGAAATAGAACTGAAGGATACAAAAGGGTGAATGGTAAAGGGGAAGATAAGGAAGCTAATAGCAATGGGAAGCATTTGCTGGACTTCTGTGCTAGTATGGGATTAGCAGTTACGAATACATTCTTCAAGCATAAGGCTATTCACCACTACACAAGGGATGGTAAGGGTACCATGTTGATAATAGACTATGTCAGGATCACCACCAGGTCCATAATAGACTATACCAGGACAGCTTCCGGAAATCTGTTAGGAATGTATGGGTTTTTCAGGGATTTTTCGATGATACAGAACACTATCTGATCTGCAGTGATCCAATTATCTCTAGGCCTAGGATAGAGAAGAGAAAGTGAATTCTGTCTACAAATGAATAAGAGTAGAAAATTTCCAGGACGAGGAAAGTACATGGATATAATTACTGAGAAGTTTCAAACAGTGGACAGAGAGTGTGTTCAGGATATAGAAAGAGAATGGGTGGCATACAGGGATTATGTAGTCTAAACAGCAAGGAAACAACTGTGTGTAAAATTGGGGAAAAACAAACATCTTGGTGGAATGATGAAGTGAGAGCAGCTTGTAAACATAAAAAAGTCTTATCGGAAATGGCACAAAACAAGGGCCGATGCAGACAGGGAATTGTTGGTTATGGGAAAAATAATGTGATAGATATCATGTCTTCCATTTTCAATATTATGTATGACTAACGTTTTCATGCCAAGATTAACACCTTTTAATGGCGATTCTAAACCTAATGGTGGTAGTGTTTCACGTTGGTACTAACAAAGTAAGACAAGCGGGTATAAGTACCAAAATATTTGGGGATGTGTGAGTCTGATAAATGCAGCACGGGTGAAGTTTAAGGATGCGGAGATTGTTATCAGTGGAATACTGTGTAGGAGGCATACTGACTGGAAGGTGATCGGGGATTTAAATGAGACTATGGATTGGGCGAAACTGGGAGTCAGATTTCTAGATCCTAATGGGTGGGTAGGAGATAGGGATCTGCACTCAGATGGCCTTCACTTAAACTGCAGTGGTACATATATGTTAAGAAGCGTTGTAAGGAGGTACATTCAAGTAAACGGGGTGGCCTAGGGAGCGGTGATAAGGGAACAGGGAACTGGAAGTCAACTATGGATGACATAAAAATGTTAGTGGTGAACTGTATACGTATTGTAAAGAAAGGAATAGAATTAAGTATTTTAATACATATTTACTTACCAGATATTGAAATAGGAGCTGAATCATGGCTGAGAAATTATGTAATGGATGCAGAAATTTTCTCACGGAACTGGAGTGTGTTACATGTAATCATTCTCATTGTTGGTCCATATGGAATTTTACGTTAAGTCCAAATACCATGTGCATTTATTAAAAACCACCTATTTAATACAATGCAAAGTTCTTATAATTAAGATGAAGACGTTCCGCCCTCTAGCTGGGCATTGTCAGCCTCATATTGTACCCCTTAATCATTAATCAGGATCCTGATTTTGTACAAAATGTTACATAGATACTATATTATACGGAGTTATAGAAGTCCATAGATATCATGTCGCTATGTGAGAAATAACACAGTTAACATGGGTATGTTTTGGGGTTGGAGATACTTTAATTCTTCTAAGTCTTGTAGATGCGTTGTAGAATCAAAGTTCAATAGTACGCGGACTTAAACTTTCATCGGAGAGTCGAACTGGCGACTTACATCATGGTAGCAGAATGACCAACAGCCGACCGTCCGGTTTCGACTGTGGTACAAAGTATACTGAGTTGACAGTTTTTTGGGGAAGGGGAGCCGAAGTCCGCTCCCCCCGCGTGACCATCGACTCAATCTACATGGTCTCCGACATGCTATTATTTCTAAGAAGGAAGAGATAGTAGGGAAGGGTGGGAAGTGATACAAGGAGTATCTGCCGGTTTCCGAGTCAGACTCGCTACCGCGGCTAGAGTTTGTGTTGGTAAGGTGGTGTTAAGGCGTGGTATTGAAAGGTCAGGGGAAAAGCACATAGGCAGAAAAGAGAAAGAGTCTACATGTACAACCTGACATCTTTTGATACCACATGCAAGGATGTGGGCTGGAAGGTCCAGTGGTTGTGTTAGTTGAAAAGAGGTATCATTCACCAGCCATGAGGCATCGTCTCGCCATTCCATCTGCCAGGGGATCAGTCCGTCTGGGCACTGCCGTGACTAGCGCGGGCCTTGTCGGTTGCGGAGCCATGCATCTAGTACCACTAGGGCCCGCCGCACAACGCCACCTCCTTGGAGTCCCTCGTATCCAGTCTCCGATTACGGAGAATAAGGCCAAGCCCGCCGGGGCGGGGATCTCCTGGAAGGGGGTGGGTCATGACGCCGGGCCTCCTTCCTCTCTGCACGCGCCATGGCCCGGTAAACAGAGCAACTGCGATGGGAGACCGGGTGGCCCCCGCTCAGTTGGCGCACACCGGCGCCACCTTAAGCGCTGTCCAGACCGTGTAGTAGTGTAGTAGTGATCACCCCCACAACGGTTGCACCTCACTAGGAGGCCACACCTCTCCTGCCGGTGGCCCACCTCAAACAGCGGAAACACTGCAAGCGTTGCTGAGGGGGACGTTTCAGTCTCACCTGATTGCCGCTACCCGCTGAGGTCAGTAGAATAATAAGCGGGTTCTGCCGCCACCTCCACCTCCACCTCCGGCTCCCAGGGGCCTCCCAGGAGCCCGCTCCACCTCCCGCGGGAAATTTGAATTTGTAAACAAAGCCACGTGCTTTTTGACAGCTGTCATCGACAACAACGCATCGCTAACCTCACTGCTGCCATCTTGACGGGCCTAAACCTCAGTGTTACCAACTTAACCTAACTAGCGCGAGATAAACAAAGCCACATGCTTTTTTACAGCCACGTGCTTTTTGACAGACAACAACGTATCGCTAACCTCAGTACTGCCATCTTGACGGGCCTAAACCTCAGTAGTACCAACTTAACCTCACTAGCGCGAGATAAACAAATCCACGCGTGTTTTGACAGCCACGTGCTTTTTTGACAGCTGTCATCCACCATCTTTAAACTACAGAGCACCGTGCTGCCCTCTTTATCGCAGTAGCTGCAAATTCGTCACCTGTCATCGGCAGTGCTGCTATCTTGGCGGGTCTAAACCTTAGTGCTTCCAACTTAAACTCACTAGCGCGAGATAAACAAATCCACGTGCTTTTTTGACAGCTGTCATCCGCCATCTTGCATCGCAAACCTCAGTGCTGCACTCTTTAGCTAGACCTTTGAAATGTAGTGGCGGCAATTTGAAAAATTCTTTATGCTCTTGTTTGGAAACAAACCTATGCGCTTTTCTTGACAGCTATCATGCGCCATCTTTAATCCAGAGAGCACCGTGCTGCCCTCTTTAGCTACTTACCTTTGAAATGTGGTACGTCACAGCTGTCATCCGCCATCTTGCATCGCAAACCTCAGTGCTGCACTCTTTAGCTAGATACCTTTGAAATGTAGTGGCGGCAATTTGAAAAATTCTTTATGCTCTTGTTTGGAAACAAACCTATGCGCATTTCATGACAGCTATCATCCGCCATCTTTAATCCAGAGAGCACCGTGCTGCCCTCTTTAGCTACTTATCTTTGAAATGTGGTGGTGGTAAATTCTACGCGCTCTTGTTTGGAAACAAAACGATGTGCTTTTCTGACAGCTGTCAACCGCCATCTCTAATCCAGAGAGCACTGTGCTGCCCTCTTTGTACCGGTGGCAAATTCCACGTGCTCTTGTTTGGAAACAAACTCACGTGCTTTTTTCTGACAGTTGTCATCCGCCATCTTGCATCACAAACCTCAGTGCTGTACTCTTTAGCTAGATACCTTTGAAATGTGGTGGCGGCAAATTCCACGTGCGCTTGTTTGGAAACAAAGCCACGTGCTTTTTTGACACTGTCATCCGCCATCTTTAATCAATAGAGCACAGTGCTGCTATCATGCGGGTAATTTCGTCAGCTGTCATCCGCCATCTTTAGCTAGATACCTTTGAAATGTGGTGGCGGCAAATTGAAAAATTCCACGTGCTCTTGTTTAGTAAACAAACTCACGCGCTTTTTGTCAGCTGTCATCCGCCATCTTACGTCGCAAACCTCAGTGCTACACTCTTTAGCTGAAATATGGTGGCGGATAATTTAAAAAGAAAAATTCTACAGCAGCCATCTCTCGACGCTAATTGCACAAGATGGTGGCTATACATGACTCCTTAAAGGTGCTTATGCAAGATGGCCACTATACATAGGTTCTTATGAGACGCCCTTGGATGCTTGCGCAAGATGGCGGTTATACAAGGCTCCTTATGAGACACCCTAGGGATGCTTGCGCAAGATGGCGGTTGCTCTTATGAGGCGGCTTAAGGGTCCAAGCACAAGATGGCTAGAGACGCCCCTAAGGATGCTTGCGCAAGATGGTGGACTCAAGATGGCGGCTATACACGACTCCTTATGAGACGCTTTAAGGGTGATTGCGCAAGATGGCTGCCGTTCGTAGCTTAGAGGCTAACGTGTCGTGCTAGTTCCATTCATTAAATTTAGGGCTTAAATGCAAAATGTTAAATATCTCGAAAACGGTGCATCGTAGAGCAAAACGGACAAAATTGTTCTGCCTAATACCTAGGTTCGCAGTATCAGGAACAAGAAAAACATAGTCTAATGATGAGATCAACGGTTCGATTCCTACTTAAGCCCTTTGGCATTGGTAGCTATCTAATTCTACAAAATGGTGACTGCTCTTATGAAACACAAGATGGCTTGAGACGTCCTAGGGATGCTTACGCAAGATGGCGGACACAAAATGGTGACTATCCATAGCTCCTTATGAGACAGCCTAGGGGGTGCTCGCACAAGATGGCGGCTACTCTTATGAAGAAAGCTAGCTTAGAGGCTACTGCGCAAGATAACGGTTGCTGTCATGCATGCGGTGGAGAGGAAATTAAAATTCTATGTGCTTAATCAACAGAGCACCCTGCTGCCCTCTTTAGCTGAAATGTGGTGGTGGATAATTTGAAAATTCTTTTGACAGGTGTCATCTTTAAACAATGGCGACTATACATAGGCTGTTAAGACCTTACCATTCTCCTCCTCCTCCTTCTCTATCTCCTCCTCCTCCTCCTCTTATGTCAAGGTTTATATCGAACAAGTTTAAACCTGCATCGCGAAGGCAAGCGTGTTCAGCGATAACATTATTGTACATGTTTAGACATACGAAACATAAGAAGAGAAGAATCAAACCCTGTACTCGATACAACATGTGATCAGAACATTGATTGATGTGTTCAGAACACAAAATAAGTGATCAAGTCTAGAATCGAACACTGTACTCGATACAACACGTCAGGGGATACCCTTGTTCTAAGAAGATCAGATGGAAACATAACAAGACTTGAATCGAACACTGTACTCGATGTCGTTAACTTCAACATGTGATTAAAACATTGTTTGGTGTGTTCAGAACACTACATAAGTGGAATCGAACGCTGTACTTAATACAACATGTTAGGGGATACCTTTGTTCTAAGAAGATCAGATTGAAACATAACAAGACTAGAATTGAACACTGTACTCAATACAACGCCTCAGGGGATAACTTTGTTCTAAGAAGATCAAATTGAAGCATAACAAGACTAGAATCGAACACTGCACTCGATGTCGTTAAACTTAACATGTGATTCAGAACATTGATTGATGTGTTCAGATCACTAAACGACTAGAACCGAACACTGTTCTCGATGTTGTTGTGATTAGAACATTGTCTGATGCGTTCAGATCACTAAACAACTAGAATTGAACACTGTACTCAATACAACACGTCAGGGGATAACTTTGTTCTAAGAAGATCAAATTGAAACATAACAAGACTAGAATCGAGCACTGCACTCGATACAACATGTGATCAGAACATTGATTGATGTGTTCAGATCACTAAACAAGTAGAACCGAACACTGTACTCGATACAACATGTCAGGGGATACCTTTGTTCTAAGAAAATTAGATTGAAACATAACAAGACTAGAATCGAACACTACACTCGATGTCGTTAACCTTAACATGTGATCCGATACAACATGTTAGGGGATACCTTTGTTCTGAGAACATTAGATTGAAACATAGCAAGACTAGAATCGAACACTGTACTCGATACAACATGTGATTAGAACATTGTTTGATGTGTTCTGAGCAAAAGTATAACAAGTACGCAGTGTGCTTTCTTGATTTTCGCATGACATATATCAGTGTATTTGCAATTACTAAGCGTCTTAGCAGTGCGGTGAACGAGTTAGCTACGCGGTATAGATTTTTTATTTTCGCACTAAGCAAATCATTTGAAGTGTTGCCGAGTTAGCTATGCGATATGTGCACAGTGTGTTTTCGATTTTCGTACTAGGCATATCATTAAAGTTGTATCGTTTACTAAGCGAGATAGCTATGCGATATGTGCACAGTGTGTGTTTTTGATTTTTACACTAGGTAAATCACTGAAGTTGTACTTTTGCTCTGAACACATCCGACAATGTTCTAATCACATGTTGAATCGAGTACAGTGTTCGATTCTAGTCTTGCTATGTTTCAATCTAATGATCTCAGAACAAAGGTATCCCCTAACATGTTGTATCGGATCACATGTTAAGGTTAACGACATCGAGTGTAGTGTTCGATTCTAGTCTTGTTATGTTTCAATCTAATTTTCTTAGAACAATGGTATCCCCTGACATGTTGTATCGAGTACAGTGTTCAGTTCTACTTGTTTAGTGATCTGAACACATCAATCAATGTTCTGATCACATGTTGTATCGAGTGCAGTGTTCGATTCTAGTCTTGTTATGTTTCAATTTGATCTCCTTAGAACAAAGTTATCCCCTGACGTGTTGTATTGAGTACAGTGTTCAATTCTAGTTGTTTAGTGATCTGAACACATCAGACAATGTTCTAATCACAACAACATCGAGAACAGTGTTCGATTCTAGTTGTTTAGTGATCTGAACACATCAATCAATGTTCTGAATCACATGTTAAGGTTAACGATATCGAGTGCAGTGTTCGATTCTAGTCTTGTTATGTTTCAATTTGATCTTCTTAGAACAAAGTTATCCCCTGACGCGTTGTATTGAGTACAGTGTTCGATTCAGGTCTTGTTATGTTTCAATCTGATCTTCTTAGAACAAGGGTATCCCCTGACATGTTGTATCGAGTACAGTGTTCGATTCTAGACTTGATCACTTATTTTGTGTTCTGAACACATCAATCAATGTTCTGATCACATGCTGTGTCGAGTACAGCGTTTGATACTTATCTTCTTATGTTTCGCAAGTCTAAACTAGTACAATAATGTTATCGCTGAACACGCTTGCCTTCGCGATGCAGGTTTACACTTGTTCGATATAAAGCTATGCCTTGACATAAGAGGCGGAGGAGGAGGAGGAGGAGGTAGAGAAGGAGGAGGAGGAGGAGAATGGTAAGGTCTTAACAGCCTATGTATAGTCGCCATTGTTTAAAGATGACACCTGTCAAAAGAATTTTTCAAACTATTCACCACCACATTTCAGCTAAAGAGAGCAGCAGGGTGCTCTGTTGATTAAGCACATAGAATTTCAATTTGCTCTCCACCGCATGCATAACAGCAACCGTTATCTTGCGCAGTAGCCTCTAAGCTAGCTTTCTTCATAAGAGTACCGCCATCTTGTGCGAGCACCCCCTAGGCTCTCTCATAAGGAGCTATGCATAGTCACCATTTTGTGTCCGCCATCTTGCGTAAGCATCCCTAGGACGTCTCAAGCCATCTTGTGTCTCATAAGAGCAGTCACCATCTTGTAGAATTAGATAGCTGCAATGCCAAAGGGCTTAAGTAGGAATCGAACCGTTGATCTCATCAGTAAACTATGTTTTTCTTGTTCCTGATACTGCGAACCTAGGTATTAGGCAGAACAATTTTGTCCGTTTTGCTCTACGATGCACCTTTTTCGAGATATTTAACATTTTGCACTTAAGCCCTAAATTTAATGAATGGAACTAGCACGACACGTTAGCCTCTACGCTACGAGCGGCAGCCATCTTGCGCAATCACCCTTAAAGCGTCTCATAAGGAGTCGTGTATAGCCGCCATCTTGCGTCCGCCATCTTGCGCAAGCATCCTTAGGGGCGTCTCTAGCCATCTTGTGCAAGGACCCTTAAGCCGCCTCATAAGAGCAACCGCCATCTTGCGCAAGCATCCCTAGGGTGCCTCATAAGGATCCTTGTATAACAGCCATTTTGCGCAAGCATCCCAAGGGCGTCTCATAAGAACCTGTGTATAATGGCCATCTTGCATAAGCACCTTTAAGGAGTCATGTATAGCCACCATCTTGTGCAATTAGCGTCGAGAGATGGCTGCTGTAGAATTTTTCTTTTTAAATTATCCGCCACCATATTTCAACTAAAGAGTGTAGCACTGAGGTTTGCGATGTAAGATGGCGGATGACAGCTGACAAAAAGCGCGTGAGTTTGTTTACTAAACAAGAGCACGTGGAATTTTTCAATTTGGCGCCACCACATTTCAAAGGTATCTAGCTAAAGATGGCAGCACGGTGGTCTCTTGATTAAAGATGGCGGATGACAGCTGACGAAATTACCCGCATGATAGCAGCACTGTGCTCTATTGATTAAAGATGGCGGATGACAGCTGTCAAAAAAGCACGTGGCTTTGTTTCCAAACAAGCGCACGTGGAATTTGCCGCCACCACATTTCAAAGGTATCTAGCTAAAGAGTACAGCACTGAGGTTTGTGATGCATGATGGTGGATGACAACTGACAGAAAAAAGCACGTGAGTTTGTTTCCAAACAAGAGCACATGGAATTTGTCACCGGTACAAAGAGGGCAGCACAGTGCTCTCTGGATTAAAGATGGCGGTTGACAGCTGTCAGAAAAGCGCAGCGTTTTGTTTCCAAACAAGAGCGCGTAGAATTTACCACCACCACATTTCAAAGGTAAGTAGCTAAAGAGGGCAGCGCGGTGCTCTCTGGATTAAAGATGGCGGATGATAGCTGTCATGAAATGCGCATAGGTTTGTTTCCAAACAAGAGCATAAAGAATTTTTCAAATTGCCGCTACTACATTTCAAAGGTATCTAGCTAAAGAGTGCAGCACTGAGGTTTGCGATGCAAGATGGCGGATGACAGCTGTGACGTACCACATTTCAAAGGTAAATAGCTAAAGAGGGCAGCACGGTGCTCTCTGGATTAAAGATGGCGGATGATAGCTGTCAAAAAAGCGCATAGGTTTGTTTCCAAACAAGAGCATAAAGAATTTTTCAAATTGCCGCCACTACATTTCAAAGGTATCTAGCTAAAGAGTGCAGCACTGAGGTTTGCGATGCAAGATGGCAGATGACAGCTGTGACGTACCACATTTCAAAGGTAAGTAGCTAAAGAGGGCAGCACGGTGCTCCCTGGATTAAAGATGGCGGATGATAGCTGTCAAAAAAGCGCATAGGTTTGTTTCCAAACAAGAGCATAGAGAATTTTTCAAATTGCCGCCACTTCATTTCAAAGGTATCTAGCTAAAGAGTGCAGCACTGAGGTTTGCGATGCAAGATGGCGGATGACAGCTGTGACGTAACCACATTTCAAAGGTAAGTAGCTAGGGAGGGCAGCACTGTGCTCTATGGATTAAAGATGGCGAATGTCAGCTGTCAAAAAAGCACGTGGATTTGTTTATCTCGCGCTAGTGAGGTTAAGTTGGAAGCACTAAGGTTTAGGCCCGCCAAGATAGCGGCACTGCCGATGACAGGTGACGAATTTGCAGCTACTGCGATAAAGAGGGCAGCACGGTGCTCTGTAGTTTAAAGATGGCGGATGACAGCTGTCAAAAAAGCACGTGGCTGTCAAAAAACACGTGGCTTTGTTTATCTCGCGCTTGTGAGGTTAAGTTAGTAGCACTAAAGTTTAGGCCCGCCAAGATGGCAGCACTGCCGATGACAGGTGACGAATTTGCAGCTACTGTGATAAAGAGGGCAGCACGGTGCTCTCTGGATTAAAGATGGCGGATGACAGCTGTCAAAAAAGCACGTGGCTGTCAAAAAAGCACGTGGATTTGTTTATCTCGCGCTAGTTAGGTTAAGTTGGTACCACAAAGGTTTAGGCCTGTCAAGATGGCAGCACTGAGGTTAGCGATGCGTTGTTGTCTGTCAAAAAGCACGTGGCTGTCAAAAACACGTGGATTTGTTTACCAATTCAAATCTCGCGCTAGTTAGGTTAAATTGGTACTACTGAGGTTTAGGCCCGTCAAGATGGCAGCAGTGAGGTTAGCGATGCGTTTTTATCTCTCAAAAAGCACGTGGCTGTCAAAAAACACGTGGATTTGTTTACCTCGCGCTAGTTGGGTTAAGTTGGTACGACTGAGGTTTAGGCCCGTCAAGATGGCAGCAGTGAGGTTAGCGATGCGTTGTTGTCGATGACAGCTGTCAAAAAGCACGAGGCTTTGTTTACAAATTCAAATCTCGCGCCAAAATTCAAATTTCCCGCCAAAATAAAATTTCCCTCTGGAGATGAAGGCCTCTCCCGAGAGCCGGAGGAGGCGGTTGCGGCCGAATCCCTGTATTATACTACTGAGGTCCTCTCCTGGTTCGCTACTCGGTCTAATGCTGTCCTGGGAGCAGTCGTGGGTTGCGGCTGGTCGGCTCGCTCCTGGTGGGCCTGCGTCTGGTTCTTTCTCCTCGTCCGGTGGCGGTGTCTCCTTCCCGAGGATCCCTTCTCGGCGGGGGAAGAGGCCTTGTACTGGTAGCTCTCCTCCCGGCCAGGTGACCACGGGGTAGCGGGTGGCTCCGCTGCGTCGCCGTCTTCTCCCTCCTCTTGACTGGCGGCGGTGGCGTCGGCCTGTGCTAATACTCTACTGCGTTCCCTATCCTGTGGGGAGAACATCAAGGTCTGCAGATCGAAAGACACGCTGGCAGGCTATGCCTGGATAGCGGCCTCCGAACGCCAGGGCGTCCTCCTCCACTGCTGTGCTGCCATCCGCCGTCAGGGGCGCTTTCCTGGATTGCGCCCGGGTAACAGGCCCTTCCTGGGAGGCCTGGGTCTGCGTCCACTTCGCCCTGGCAGATGGTCGACGTTCCTGGTTGGTGGCCCTGTTGGTCTGCGTGTACTTCGTGAAGTACAGCTTTTCCAGCTGGTGTCGTACCGTCGCGGCTTTCGGAAACGCCGCCGTCGTCTTCGGTCCTCGGCTCCGTCTGGGTGGCTGCTTCCTGACTACCTGTGTTGTCCGGCTCCCCCCCCCCCCCGAGTCCTGTTAGCGTGACAGCCTGGAAGTGCTGGCTCACCAGTCTCTCGTAGGCGCGAAGATGTCTTAGGTCCCTAGGCGGATGACGACCATCCAGCCGGGGATCGCCTCATGGACGATCTGGACGATCGTCTCCTCCCCCAGTAGCTCCGCAATTGCGGTGAGGAGATCGATGATAAGGATCGTCTCCATGTAGGGTTGATTTCCCCACCGGTTGTAGGTCATCAGCACCGGGAGCCTAAGGTCGGGCGTGGGCGGCGAGCACAGCCACGCTCGGAGCTCCTCCGTTGTTCCCACGAAGTCGTAGTCGGCCGGTCTCGCTTGGATGGATAGCTTCTCCATCCTAGTCCTCCAGAAATAAAATCCTGAAAGAGAAAATGCGAGCACTGAGAAGTGCTACAGGTCTGACAAAGACCTTTCGGATGTGTACCAACAAGGACAGCTGCCTGACTAGCACTTAGAAAGCACAGATCACCTGGCGAGGAGAGAGATCGGAGCGAGAGGCACGTACGTCCTTTCACTTTCACAGTCGAGCTCGTCCTCTGAGTTGACAGGCGAAATGCCTGCCTTTTTATGCGGAATCCCCTAGAGATTGTAACTGTTTTATTTCTTATAATATCTCCCTTAATTCGTAATATATTTCTTTCAAACTTGGGAGTCATAATCATAAAAAGTCTGGCTACACAATGACGTAGTTCGTATCTTCGTACCTTAATCCATTCAAAATATATTAACGATGGGACTAATCGAACATTCTATCGGCTGACGCAACGAGGCCCTATCGCGTTCCATAGTTCGTGCCGTCACAACTTCTCGTCGCTCTCAGCTGGCATGCTTGCAGCCTGCTGGATGAGTTCGCTCGGCGGGGAACATAGCTTTACACATTGGGGACTCTAACTTAGAACTGTATTCCTGGTATACTATACAAGCCCAGCAGCATCATCTATACATTCCTATCAGAACGCACGTAGATACCACATTATACAGATTTAAAGAAGTCCATATTACATGTTCTTAATTAATAGTCTGAGAATCTGTGTAATAAAAACTTCTAAGAAATCAGCTTGGGTGAGATGATTATTTACTGTTAATGAGATCCTATGAATAATTTATTGACTGTCTTGTCCATTTTTCAAGCTTAGTCTGAATATCTATGCCTCAAATTATGTTCCTACGTTGAATTAAAAAAATACTAGATGGCATTTGCTTTTGTTTAGGACACTGAATAAAATCTGGATAAAACTTTTCAAACTGGTTGTGGTAGTAATAAACTGTAGCCTTCTCGAAACGTTTTGCAATCCTGCGTACAAATCATTGATGTTAAACTGTCTATTGTGGCCGACCTGTGAATGAGTATTTGTTTTGAAATACAAGGTTGATTAACAATCTAGAAGACGGTATGTTGACATAATAATTATTATTAAAACACATATTATTCGAATCCGGAGTTCTTCTTAATTTCCGTTGTAAAAGTGAAGAATGAATATTCAACAAAGAAAAACTGGTTGTATCCTTAAATTGAAATTATGGTTGCTGCCTCTTGTTATGCTACGGGTCGAAAGGGGACACTCATCCTTGATATTAGGTGTTGCATGAGTGTTGATTCTAATTTGTAGGAAAGCGTGATGATAATGTCCCCTCTGCTATTGTGAAGGTGACTAGTTGTTCTGACAGAGCCGGTTCGACTGACATTTATCGTAGAGATAGGATAGGGATGGTAGGAGGGGGAAATGAAATGTCGTATGGCTTTTAGTGCCGGGATATCCCAGGACGGGTTCGGCTCGGCAGGTGCAGGTCTTTCTATTTGACTCCCATAGGCGACCTGCGCGTCGTAATGAGAATGAAATGATGATGAAGACAACACATACACCCAGCCCCCGTGCCATTGGAATTAACCCATTAAGATTAAAATCCCCGACCCGTTCGGGAATCGAACCCGGGACCCTCTGAAACGAAGGCCAGTACGCTGACCGTTCAGCCAACGAGTCGGACAGGAGGGGGAGTATTCATGCTGGTGAATGAATAATTTGTAAGCTACGAAAAAGTTAAAGATGACAAACATGAAATTCTAGGTGTAAGGCTCATCTCTAAAGATATAGGCAACTTGATGTCTTTGGAGTGTACAGACCGGGAAAGGGTAGCGCTGATGCAGATTCAGAATTATTTGATAAGATAATCAGGTATATGGGAAACAATATGGAAAGGAACGTGATTGTAGCGGGTGATCTCAATTTACCAAATGTCAATTCGAAATGTAATGCGAAGGACAGAAAGCACGACCAACAAATTGCAAATAAGTTGATATGGGAAGGGCATCTGATTCAGAAAGTGATGGAATCAACTAGAGGGAAGAATATTCTGGATGTGGTCCTGGTAAACCCAGGTGAGCTCTATAGAAAAGCTGAAGTAATAGATGACATTAGTGATCACGAAGCTGTGTTTGTGGTAATTAAAAATAAATGTGAAAGAAAGGAAGTTATTAAAATTAGGACTATTAGTAGTAAGATACGTCTGATAAAACAGGCATGAGGAAGTTTGTAAAAATTAACTTTGTTGGGTGGAAAACGGTAAATAAAATGTATACAAACTCTGAGATGGGTTTAAAGCAATTGTTCAGGAATGTGAAAATAGGTTTGTACTTTTAAAGGTGGTAAGGAGATGTGTAGATCCACTATATTATAACAAGGAAGTAAAGAGACTAAAAAGGAGATGCAGGTTGGAAAGAAATAGAGTTAAGAAATGGCTGTGGATGTAAGGAGAATATGAAGGAACTTACTAGGAAATTGAATCTAGCAAAGAAGTCAGCTAAAGGTAACATGATGGCAAGCATAATTGGCGGTCATACAAATTTTAGTATAAAATGGAAGAGTATGTATAGGTACTTTAAGTCAAAAACAGGTTCCAAGAAGGACTTTCAAGGAATCATTAATGAAAAAGGGGTGTGTGCATGCGAGGATCTTTAAAAGGCAGAAGAATTCAGTCAGCAGTATGTAAAGATTGTTGGTTACAATAATAATGTCCAGATAGAGGAGGTTACTAATACTTAAGGAGTATTAAAATTTACCTATGCCAACAATGACATTCACAGTATGATACAAGCGTCAATTTCTAGTCCTTATAGAATGGAATTCGTGTCACTTGCATGTAGATTACAAATTAAATATCATCCTAAATAAGAAACAAGTAACGTTAGATAAAAAAACTCGCCTTTTTAAAGGAAAATCAACTACAGTCACCTAAAAGGCAAGAAGATAGAAAAAAAAGACTCCTTCTTTCAACAACACGCCCGCCGTAATTAACTTAAAAAGTACGATTTTTTCAGATAAAGAATTGGAATTCTTAAATAAAGGATTGAAACATAATTGGCCTAGTACACATAAAGAAAACGATATCATCACTACCATGGCAGAAGTTGAGACGAATATCTCAAAACTACCTTTGGAATTACAAAATGATACTAGACACGAAATAAAAAAGAAACTACCAACATTAACTGAGGGATTAAATAAAAAATGCTAATCTTAACCATACTAAAATAATTAAAGACATAAAAGACAAAATAAAAGATAAATATATAATAATAACTAAATCTGACAAGGGGAACTACTGTTTTATTAAATAAAAATGACTATATAAACTGAAGATTTTTTCACAAAAGAAACTTACACAATAGTTAATAAAGATCCCACAATAAGATTCAACGAAATTTAAAAATTTTATTAAAGAACTCTTCATTTTTACTAAATGAACAAGAACAGCAAAAACTAATCCTTATGAACCCTAATACTTCCACAGCAAGAGCTTTACCTAAATTGCATAAGAAAGATATACCTATACGTCCAATCATCAATTGCAGATATATTCCAACATATAAAACCTCAAAATATATCCACAACTTTCTCAAAAAACATTACATTTTAACAATAAATCCCCAATAAAAATTCCGTGCTCTTTCGATATTACTAACATGTATTCTAACGTACCAGTCAACGAAACTGTAAATATTATCAAAAACAATCTCACTAAACACAGTAAACTTAGCAAACTCGAATTAGAAGAATTCTTAAGACACCTAAACTTTGTTCTAAAGAAAACTATTTTATTTTTAATGGTAAAATTTACCATCAAGATGGTCTAGCCATGGGAGATCCCTTATTCGCCATCTTAGCCGACATCTATTTAGATTCTTTAGAACATAATAAAATTTCTACTAATATAAAGGCCCTTAACTTGTGGCTTCGATATGTAGATGACACATTCGTAATTATTGATAAAGAACTCAGTAACAGTACTGATATTTTAATTTTTTTAAACAACTTGGACCAAAATATAAAATTTACTAAAGAAGATGAAATGAACGGATCCTTATATTACTTAGACATCACAGTAACACGTAATAATGATAACTTTGACCTCCAAATTTATAGGAAATCTTCTCACACCTCAACAACAAATATTACTTCATTACATCCAAAATCCCATAAACTAGCTACCTTTCACAGCTTAATTTACAGAACCTTTAAAATCCCTCTATCACTTAAAAACCTAAAAACAGAATTCAATTATATAAAAAACGTAGCAAAAATAGTGGGTATAAACTAGAAACAATTAACAATTTAATCAACAAAATCAAACTCAAATTAACAACAAAACTCATCCCTGACAAACCCAAAAAGAATAAGTTTATTACTTTCACATACAACAATCCAGACATTTACCAAATTTCGAACCCCATAAAAACCAAAACACTTGCATAACCTTTAGAACATTAAACGCTAACCAAAAATTATTCTTCAATCACAACACAATCAATTCAAACAACAACTTTTACACAGGTTCAGGCATATACAGACTCGCATGCACATAATGTGGCGCCTCTTACATTGGTCAAACAGGCCGAAGCTTTCAAACTAGGTACTTGGAACATTTTAATGCCATCAAACACAACAAATTCTCAGCTATGAGTTCCCATATGAAAGAAACAGGACATCATTTCACCACTGTAGATCAGGACCTCACAATTATTAAAAACGTAGGTAAAGGAAAATTAATGAATGAATTAGAAAACATCTATATATTTTTAGACCAACACTATAACAAAAATCTAAACCTTAATGACATAGTTGAAGTAAAAAACCCATTATACGAAATTTTACCAAAATTACTGCAATCACTAAATTTAAATCAACATAACATTCTAAATAATATTAAATTATTAACTTCCAAGTCCCCATTAATTTCAAAAAATACAACTCCTGCCCTGCCCGTACCCACCATCCCACCACTACCAACAAAACTTAAACTTAACACCCCACCTAACTCCCCACCTCCACCACATCCACCTCCCATGTTCTCACACCGTTATAATACCAGAAGCACAAGTAACAAGTAACAACTACTGATTAACTCTATAATCTCATACTCTTAATACTAAATTCTCCCCCTTATTGCAGACTTCAAACCAAAATCTCTGTAAAAAAAACAGAGCTACTTACCATCAAACACTCTTCCTCACTCTTACATGCTTTGAAAGGAATAAACTTACCTATTCACAAAAAATCTTTGCTTCGCCAGACTATTAATGCTACAATTTGATTTTTTATACCATCAACCCTTTACAGGACACCTTTTAGCGACATTAACTGAGTTCTTATTGAACTTTATAATTATGAATGTTTACTGTCACACTTTCCATCGCTCCCGCATCGTAGTTCAAGAGGAAGGCTAATTTATCTCCTCACAAAAGATTGACTATAGACTGGATCTAACTTTTATTTGAAATCCACTTGATACTGATGATATCGTTTCTCTTTATATTGTTCTAAGAATTGAACTAATTTCCCGTTATCCGCCACGGCCAATAGCATATAAACTTGGCACACCGCTTCGACACTCTCCTCCATTAATCTCACATCATCTGTAACACTAGTAACTTAAATATCAGTCATTTCAACGCTACCATAGCAACTATTTAATACTATTACAATTGAAAATAAATGAAATTACACAAAACGTTTTCTCTCCAACTCTTCTTTACGTCAACCAATTTCAACATTAATAAAGAGGTAAGTGATTTTACACACTTTGATTTCTCTTTAAACTCTCCTTTCATACAAATTCATTCTTTGACACGCAAATCTCCTATTGTTACAGACTTCAAACCAAACTTCCCTTTCGACTCTATACAAGAGGCTACAGTCATTCCTTCCAGCTAACATTTAACACAGCTACCTACCATCAAGCACTCTTCTTCACTCGTGCATCTAGAAGACTACAGTTTTATCTCTTCACATATTATTATAAACCCTACTTGAAGTGAGCGGTAGAAACGTCTCTTTACAATTTTTTAAAAAATTATGTTTAAACTCCATTCTAAGTTATTTACTACATTCTTCATCATTATCCTGACGTTTGAACTGTGTAACACCCGATAAATTTTCTCTAACGCCCTCAACCATCAAAAGGCCCCGCTTTACTTGTTTCAACGTAACAGTTTATTATAAACCTCACTAGAAGTGAGCAACGGAAACGTCTCTTTACCAGCTTTAATATATATTAATACTCCATATCAACTACATTTTTATTATTATTATGACATTCAATCTGTATAAGATCCAAAAGTTTTCTCTAACGCCCTCAACCTCCACAGGACGCCACTTTACACAATTTACGTTCTTATAAAACTACCAGTATACAATTTGTTACCAATTTTTAAACAAGGACATTCAAGAAAGTGTATAAATGTACGACTATTTGTATATTAGACTTTATTAAGGCTTCTTTTTAAGAATTTCATAACTATTGTCAAACATTTCACTCATTTCCAACATCACCTTCACATTCATATGTAATTTAATTACAATCAGGTACCTAATTAATTATCTTTCAGTTTGAGATTAAGGCTGAAGATGCCCTTAATTATAGGGCGAAACATGGCCCTATAATTTTATTTACAGATTTAATTCATTATTAAAATCTCTTTTTAGATACTGAATAGGTGGAATAAATAAACTTTAATATTTATTTGACTTCATTGTACAATTCGATACGGACCAAAATATGAGAATGATAACATGTAACGTAAAAGAACTCCCGTGGGACAAAATTACGGCACCTCGAGTCTTAGAAAACCGTAAATATTGTTAGTGAGACGTAACACGAATAACATTATTAGTATTTTGCATATTATAAAGACAATAACGACAACAACCATCATAGCCAGTTAGTTTGCTACTGTGATGGCATAACAATACTTCTTCGTCAGCAATGCTTAGTTGTTGAAACACATTGTAATAAACACTTGAATATCTCCATTATTACAGCTCGTATGGTAAAAAAGGTGTCAGATATAAATGACTGAACGAAAATCATATCTATGTATATATAAAAATAGCAAATGTACCCGTGCTTCGCTACGGTACTCTACATTGTATACGGATATCGAAGTAAATTACTGCACGTGAAGTGAATAAGGTTTTTAAATTGGATGTATCTTGGCTTTATCCTCGAAACAGCATAGTGAAATCCACAGACGTTGTTTCACCTGTAAGTGTGATTTGCGGAATTGCTATGATAACAGCAAGTCCACTTGTCTACTGCAATTCACAAAGAAGTTGGTAATTTTAATTTAACGGCAGGCCCCATTGCCTAGTGCGCGGCCAAAATCGATTTGGGGAGGTTTCATTACAATGGCAGACCCCATTTCCTACTTTCAGATAGATTACAGTTGACGAACTTTTATTATATTTGCAAGGACTTTCCCTACTGTCAGTCGAAAGTTAGTTGCGTTCTTATCATTATAATGGCAGACGCAATTTCTAATACCAGTCAGCTTACTGCCAGTCACACCAAATTAGTGAGTTTCCATTATAATAGCAGGCCACTATGCCTAACGTCAGTCACATTTTAAATGGGTAAATTTGTTTATAATGGAAGACACACTTGCCTACTGACAAACAGGATCGGGTAAAAAAGTTTAGAAAAAATCGCACGCTCCCTTCTTTTCTGCTAGTTTTCTATAATTATTGTTATGTGCTAATAGCCGGGCTGAGTAGCTACTCAAATGGTAGAGCCTGGCCTTCTTAGCCCAACTTGGCAGGTTCGATCCTGTCTCAGTCCGGTGGTGAACGTGCTCAAATACATAGTTAGTGGGAGGTAAAATCCAATAACATTAACATGATTATGTGCTAATAACTTATATTTCTGAATATATTTCGAAGCTCGTGAAATAATTCAGTATCCGTGATCCGATATACAGTAAATACGATGAGACAAAAATGTCGAACAAGAAGAGACCTGTTAGCATGGGCGCCCATAGAATAGTTTGTAGGGGTGGGGCTATATCTGGGGGTATGTAGTAATTTTAATACCGTATTTTGGAAGATGAATGTCGACTTGTGTTCCACGGTAGAATACCACACACAGTATCCCTTATCACTTCCACTAATACCGATTTTTAAACCATTTTCTTGAAAGGAAAACAGCTGACTATATTGTATGTTTTCCTTTCCCTGAGAGCTATGGAGGGGCCGCATTCCCACCTTGCCCCTGGGTATGGGCGCCCATGCCTGTTACTGGATCTCGGTTATTTCAAAAGGGGGCCTCACACATCCCAGTCATGAGTGGTTAAAACATAGCCCTGTTCGAAATTTCATTTGGTGTGTTGCACGGTAAGACCGTATCCAGATGCAAAAACGTAATGAAAACTCTTATTTATATTAGTAAGTCAAAATTTCCGATATTCCATGACAAAATAATTTGTCTACACGTAAGGACCAGGACATTTATTAGGATATAGCATTTTAATGCAAAGAGTAAGGAGCTAGCACTGAGAAAATATGCCAATAAGAAAGCTAAGCTTTGGGCTGGTTCATCAAGTAATTAAGTCTCCTGACACGTACGTTTTAATAATTTAATATAATGTGTATTTTCCTATGCCATTTGATATAAATATTTACTTCATCAGGAAATAAATTGATTATTTTGAGTTGCATGGCAATATTTTATTTCTTATCTTATTATGTGTCATGTATTTGATAGTTGATGTTCTACCTGCTCAGCATGTGATGACATTTAACGCATTTTCACGTTTTTAAATCCATTGGAAGTGCGTTACTTATCGAATCGGAGTAACAAGACTATTATTTGATGAAAGATTGAGAAGATGTTTCACGGGCACGAGAACTGACAGGCTTACTGTACTGCGACTGTGTACCTTACTCGCTATCGTTCATATCGCGTGACGTCATAGCGCTCCAGCCAATGGAAGCTTCAACCGCCGGAGTAGCCTACCTAGTAGTCTAGTTACCTTGGGGAGGAAGCGGCCACAAATACAGTAGAGACAATACGCGACACTTCCAGATTTAGCCTTGTCAAAATGGGAGAAAAGTCGCAAGTGGCGCTTCTAGTGGCGTGACCTGATAATTCGCGCTAAATTCAAATATCAATGGAAATTGATATACGGAAATGGATAAATAAATTACGTCTAGAAAGAAAGTGTTACTAAGATATCGACTTCAAAGTTGCTAAAGCAATTCTGGATAACTGAATGAAGAATTATTTAACAGGTTATTATTTAAAGACTGAAATTAGACATATAATCAAGACATATAATCAAGATGTGAAATGGACTGCTGTAAAAGTACATTTCATTTATTATTTATATACATAGTTTACGCCCATATTGGAGCACTTAAATCAAACCCAATTACATTTATGTTAACAAAGAATTAACTGAAGATTTAGCTTGCATCATTTTCTTCCTTTCCCAAAACCTCTTCATTCTGGCTGACCTGGCTGCCCTTTCTTCATCAGATATGACATATTGTTTGTGTTGTACAGTTTTTAATGACAATCTGATTTGTCTGTTCTTGAGAATCGTTTTTCTTTATTTTCAATTTGCTTCATTGTAATATTCAATATTTCTAAATCATTCTGAACTTCTTTAAACCAATTATTTTTGTTTTACTTTTCCAAAAGTAATTAAATAGTTGTTTTATTATCCTACTATCATTTAATCTAGAAAGATGACAGAAAAAGGCAATTCTTTTTTTTCTCATTGTATCTATTATAGATTCACTTTCCCTATAAACCACTGCATTAGGCAATAATCTCCATTGTCCATCCACCTGATGTTTTTTATTAATGATTGTTCAGAGTATCCTTCTGTCAACCTTTTGCAGTGTATCAGTTGTTGCTTTGGTGTTCAATTTAAATAATGTTTCACAAGCATAAGTAGCTTCAGGTTTAATGACGGAAGAGTAATGTTGAAGTTTAGCATTTATTGAAAGATATTTTTTTCTTGTACGTTGGCCATGTAATTCTTTGTGCTATTTTTAACTTAAATGTTCTGCTTTCTATTGATGATATTTCATTGGTGTTCCAAGTTACAATTTCACCAAGATATTTAAACTTATTCACAATTTTAATTTGTTTGGTATTGGCTAAGGTAATGGTTGGTGCTGTTCTGTTTTTCATATGAAATTTTCAATCCAACTTTTCTTGCTATGTTATCAAGTTCTTCTATTTGCAATTTAGCTTCTTCCATATCATTAGCAAGTAGTGCAAGGTCATCAGCGAATGCTAAACAATTGAGTCTTATTTTTCTGCCAATCTTGATGTCAGGTTGACACATCTTATTCCATTCCCGCATGATTTTTTCCAACACACAATTCAACAATAATGATGAGAGTTCATCCCCCTGCCGAAGTCCAGTATTAATGTCAAATCGCTTTGAGAGTTCATTTCTAAATCTGACTTTAGATTCAGTGTTCTTAAGGGTAATTCCAATAAGGCGAATAAGTTTTGGATGTAAACCAAATTCTTTTAGGAAATTCAATAATGACTCACAATGGATACTAACATACGCCTTTTATGCATTACATTTTTAGCTTTAGCATTCCTGCCTGAACGTTCACGGCTAGATTTGTCTTTTTTCTCATTTAAAAGCATCGTATCATAACATTAAAACATTTAACAAAAATATTGGCACATTCCTTACACACATGATTCAATGAATTTACATTTAAGAGCTGGACAACTTTCCTTTTAATTTGAAGCCTACTAATAGAAAGAAAATCTATAAATTTAGCCTCAAAAACATTCAAACTTTCCCTATAAGCAATACTTGCCATAATGCCATTACATTAGGGTAAAGCAAATTTGCATCATCATATTGTTTCAACAAAATATGTACATTTCTTAAATCACCCATATTTTCTTCAGTGCTTGACAACACATTACGGCATTCCAAATGGGGTAACTTGGAACACAAACAGCCACACACATATGCATATGTATTTTCCTGAATTAAATCAAACCCACAGATCACACCTTCAACAACACGTCGGTACTGAAGGTTAACTGCTGCACTATACAATAAAATAAGCTTATTATATTTTAATCCAGTTAAAATGAGATCGCGCAGGTCAGAAGTTTAGGAAGTACTATAAAAATCTCTTTCTAACTGGAAGAATATATATGCAAACACAACACTTTCTTGTCACGAGGGAAACGGAAGAAAGACCGCGAATCCTTCTGCACTTCATAGTTATTGCAGCCAAACACAGCACATATCTTTCCACTCATATTGAGAGGAGATATAAAGGAATGATACACGCTACTATTTACTTATGTCAATGCAAACGCATAAATAACGCCAAAAACTTCACAAACAAATGCACGTGCTCTTATGACAGAATCAGTAACTCTCAGGTCACTCCGCTAGATAAAGCTCTAATTGCTGTCCCTCGATATCTCGCAGAGCGTCGCGTATTGTCTCTACTGTATTTGGCGTGCAGTGTGGGATGAAGGAGAGAGGAGAGGAAGGGAAGAATGGCGACTAACTTAAGGCGGGGCTGAAGGGTGTGGGAGTGGTGGTAATTGTTTTGAGGCGGTACCCTTAATTAAATTTAAGAACAAGTTTTCGTCATCTAAATTATTATTTCTGAGAAAAGAAATGAATAGATCAAATAAAATATTGGATTTCTCCGTGATTTCTTTAAGGTTGTAATTGGCATTAAAATACTGATCTAGATGTATGTAGTAATTTTCCATTATATTGAGTAAAGGACCCTTGTTTACTATTGCAAGAATGTCCATGTCCTGTTCAGTGTTCGTAAAATTACGATTATAATCAACCATGTGCTGGCCGATAGCTGAAAATTTGTTGTATCTTGTTGCATTGATATGCTCTTTAATATCTTATATTAAAATTTCTCCCGGTGTTACATTTGAGCCTGTAAACGCCCGATTTTGAAAAACTACTGACCTTGTTGACATGCGACGTATTGTATAAGATGTGCTTGTTATTATTACTGGTTTTAAAGGCTAATTTAACTCCTCCCATCTTAAAATATTCGTAATTTTGTGAATTTCGTTGTTGAAAGTGAAGGTAGAGAAAGAGGCATATTTCGGTACTTCTTTTTTAAGTGTTGTTTTAGGGCAATTTTTATGTTTATTAATTATGCTTTCTGTGAAAAGGCTGTCAACGCCGTTGAATGTTGCTATACTGCGGATTATGTTCAGTTCGTTTGATATATCCTTCTTGGACATGGGTACGTTGAAAGCACGGTAGACTAGGCTGTTATAAGTCGCTCTTTTATGGGACTGGGGTGCATTGAGTCTTGACGTATAGTAGAGGAAGGTTGGGTGGGTTTCCTGAATATTTTATAAGTATAAGCCCTTCTTGGGCTCAATAGTATAGATTTACATATTGAATTCACATTAGAATCAGAAAAAGACACTCAGATGCTTTAACTTATAACGTTCAGTAATATACATTTATGCGCCAGATATGTGGACGATACTTTCGTAATTCTCAATGAACGGTCCACAGATGCAAAATCTACTCTTGATAATCTCAACAGTTCAGATCAAGATATAAAATTTACCTTAGAATCCGAGAATAATAATCATTTAAATGTTTTGGACTTAACAGTTACTCGATCACTTTCATCTTTTTCATATAACATCTATAGAAAACCTACTCAGACTGCTATCGCCATCAGGAATGATTCTTCCCATCCTCAGGCTCATAAAAAGGCTACCTATAATAGTCTGGTTGGCAGAGACTTTAGAGTTCCTATGTCAAAAAAGAATTTGAATAAAGAATTAAATTTAATTCGGGCGATAGCTAGAAACAATGGTTTCAAGAATGGTTTCAAGAATGTCTTCATTGAGAGAATCATCAGCCTTTAAGTACCGTCTAAATACCACCCTTCTTAGAAGAAAACACAAAGTTAATACTTTTTCGACTTTCACCTTTACAATTAAAATATACAGTATCACCAACGTCTTCATAAAGCATAACACCAAGATTTCTTATAGAACTAATTTTATTTACTCGTGTCAGAAGCATACTTAAACATACCGGTACAGTTAAAATAAAGTCATAATTATACTACTTACAAAACTTACAAAAATGAACAAACAAAAGACATTTGACCAAATTTACTATATATCTAGATGGTGTTTTTCCAAAACTGAGCCACACCTATGGCATTGTCATCAGCAAGCATTAAATCTTGCTCTGAGCATGAAAATGGCCAGAGAGGACATTTATACATGTGGTTCACTGTTTGTTCTTCACCGCAGTCGCACTTGCTGTCCTCTGATGTGAAGCCCCATAACTTAAGTGAGGACTTAGCCCTGCCGACACCAGTTCTTAATCGGTTAAGGGACCTCCAAACGCTCCAGTCTTCATTGTAGCCAGCCGGAAGACGTTCACGTGGCTCCATCCATTCTTGCTGCTTGGATTTCCATTGACATTGACATCCTGCATAACTCCACTTCATTAAATAGAAATAATGTTTTTCATAGTTCTGGAGTGTACAGACTATGCTGTCATGACTGCAGCAGTTCTTATCTTGGACAAACAGGAAGAAATTTTAAAATCAGGTACGCGGAACACGTTAATGCCATTAGATACAATATGTTTTCAGCAATGGGGCAGCATATGAAAGATTTTCAGCATAATTTTACTAACATTGATCAGGATCTCACAGTTCTACAGGCTCTTAATAAAGATACTTTGCTTTACATCACTGAGAGCTGTTTCATTCACCTGGATCAATATCTTAATGGTGGTTTAAATCTCAATGATATTTCTGAGAAACCAAAAGTATTGTTCGATTTTTATAGCGGTTTTCAGACTCAGAAAAGCTTCCAGTAGCAAATCAGTTTTTCAAAGCATACAGAAAACGTTCTCACGCCACGCCCTCTCACCGCATCACCCTACATAACTCCCCTCTCTCTTCCCTCCTTCATTCATTGCCATTAACTCTAAACCCCTCATTCTCCTCCCCACTTTCCCTACCTATCCTGCTATCTCCCCTCAATACCTCCCCTGATCTACTTCTCCCCCTTCCCCTCCAACACAGGTACATTGGTCACGGTGTCTTTCGGGTCTCAGTGTCTTCTCTAACGTCTGATTACACACATCACACACGCTGCCAGAGGTGAGTCTCATATTCACGTTAATTCTTAGGACAGGACCTTATCTTTCTTCAAGAGCCTTTCTTAACATCCCCCTCTTTTTTATCTGCTTCAGGTCTCATTTTGAACCGAGAACATCGTTTATCACCCTGGAAAACACGGCATCCACCTCATTTTCATGTAAAAATTTGTTATAGAATACTTAGCGGACCGAATCCAGCCACAATTTCTTAAGTTAGAGAAGACGTGCATTTTACTACGTAAAACAGAGTTTGAAGTTCCTTCATGTTCTCTTTAGTTCTATAATCTGTTACGTCTTAAGACTGGTTAAGCTGCTTTAACGACAGACCTTTTCAATCAATGGTAAAATGTTTTCTTAATATTTGCACCATTTACTTCAAGACACGGTGAATGTTCATCAAGAAGACTTTATTACAAATATTCTTATGAAAAAGGAAATATGGTGTTCAACTTTTAAGATACTGATATATAAGTTATTGTCCTCGGCTCATTGTTATTCTAGTCACATGTCATTCAACGTTTTTAGATTCAGAGAACTCTTGTCAAGAGGACGTTTACACAAAGCTTTAAAATAATTGGTGCTATATTTTTAGGTTAAGGTTATAAGTTAATGTTCACAGCTCATGTTTTTAATCAAGTCATTTCTCATTTGTAAGATTTGTGTACACTTTTATGCATTGTTTTTGTAACCTTTTCATTGTATGTTTTTCTAATTTTGTGACTGAAGATGATGCACACCAGCATCGAAACTGGTCGTAAGAATAATAAAATGTTATAATTCATTTTATAACATTGTATGGTATTGAATAGGTGGACCTTTCTTGTTCCCATTAGATTCTCGGCTTAATACGGAATTAATATGAAGTTTTTAAACTTGACATTTATATTATGCATAGTTTAAGGTAAAATTAGGAGACTTGGACAAGTCGTGGGCTTCCCATGTAATTTGTTAAATGTACTTTGAAAACCTACGACAGTGGAGCATTGGAAAACGTAAGGACCTTCCATTTGGGATAGGAATTGTTTGTCGCGAGCCCCAGGGGCATACCAGGGACTGTTACTTTTGCCTGTGTAAAGTAGCAGGATTCAATAAGAGAAACAAGGACCGTATTGCGTATCCGAATTTAAAGTCAGCGATGAGACCTATTCCTCATGGACTGGAAATTCCAGTACCTTCTCCTCCTACTAGTTTACCTGACCCTGACGGTTCCTCAAATTCTGATAACGAGCAAGTTGATATATATATTTTTCACCTACCGCAGATGCAGTAGGTCCATAATTGTTTAAACAGTTGGAGTTGAGTGATCTGATACGCGACCTTGGTCTCACAAAGTAAAAAGTGAACTGGTAGGGTCACGATTGAAAGAAAAAACCTTCTTGCGCCTGGAACTACCTTTTCTTGGTGTAGAGATAAGCAGTTCAGGAAGTACCGGTATTTCAAGAAGGAAGATGATTTGACCTACTGCTGTGACATTCCAGGATTGATAGAACAGCTAGGGAGGGATTACAATTCTGAAGAATGGAAACTGTTTGTGGATTCCTCTAAGAGGAGCTTAAAGGCTGTACTACTTCATAACGGAAACATTCTAGCTTTGATTCCTGTGGCACGTTCCGTTTCACTAAAAGAAAATTATATCACAATGCAAACTGTTTTAGATAAAATCAAATATCATGAGCACCGCTGGGATGTGTGTAGTGACTTGAAGGTGTGTGGTGTTCTATTAGGACAACAAGCAGGCTATACTAAATCCCCTTGGTATTTAAGTGAATGGGACAGCAGAGCAAGGGACAAACACTGGTCTATTCCTTCCTGGCCCAAGGGACAAGTTTTGACACCTGGTGTGAAAAATGTTACAAATGCTGCCTTAGTTGACCGACAAAAATTATTTTGCCACCACTACACATCAAACTGGGAATCATGAAGCAGTTCCTTAAGGCTTTGGACAAAAGTAGACCCTGTTTCAAGAAATTTGCACGCAAATTTTCACATTTATCTGATGCAAAAGTCAAGGAATAATGGACCACAAATTAGTTTCTGAAAGACAGAAACTTTGAACAGAATATGAATGCCATGGAACTTGCTGTATGGAATTCAGTAAGAGACGCCATAACGAAGTTCCTAGGAAATGTAAAGGACGAACCATACGCAACAATAGTCAAAACGGTGTTGGATGATACGAAAGATTTGGGGTGTAGAATGAGTCTGAAACTGCACTTCCTTCATTCTCATCTCGATCACTTTCCGGAAAATCATGGGGCTGTTAGCGAAGAGATGGGAGAGAAGTTCCACCAGGACATCAAGGAGGCAGAAAGAAGATACCAGGGGAGCTGGGATGAACTAATGATGGCCGACTACTGTTGGTGTTTGAAAAGAGAAGACAAACTTGACGCAGTCAGACACTGGGCAGCGAAGCGTTCATTCCAAGGGGACATCTAGGACTATTAAAGTTTATTTTGTTCACATTTATGAATTCATAAAGATACTGAATAAAAGTTACATTGTTTGCTTGTAAATCACGTTTGTCAACATAAATTTCTTTCAATGCCTCAGAGTTGTTTATGTGTTTTTGTGTAAATCAGTATTATATTACTAGGGCTCGGATTCGAGCATATTAGCATATTTTTTTCCTGAATAGTACACATTGAAAGAAGCCTTTCGGTAGTATTTTCATCTCTCTGGGACCAACAGAATTTAAATTTATCGAGCATATAAATGCATAAAACCGCGGTTTTCAGAATACAAGCATATAAATGCATATTCTTGTGGTTTTCGTCTAAATAGTTTGTTTTTCTTCGAATTCCCCCCCGAATTCGGGCCCTGACCATCCTTAAGGTTCTAAAACAGAAATAATTATTGAAAAGCCTATCTGGTGCGAATAATAGAACCGCAGGTTTTTAACCTTTAGTGATGTCATTCACACGCCCTAATTGGCCTCTGTCGGATTAGAGTGCGACTCGTCAGATAAGTTCTGGAAGCCCCAAGCATCCTTTTACTTTGAAATGTGAGGTATTTTAGTGGTGTGCCTATTTTGGGAACCAGTATTGTTTAGGTGGCTTTTCCCATGAAGTTGTGGAAGATCCGACCCGGTCAAGTGAAGTTTCTGCATTCTACTCTCAGTTCTCAGTTCGTAATCGTATCCGTACGTACCTATCGAGTTCTTGTGATTTCCAAGTACGCGATGCCTAAAGTTAAGGAATCTCTGAGTGTTTTACTCCAACGATGTGCAAAGGAAGACCCTGACTCGTTTTCTACTGACGGGAAGTCTTTTCTGCAAAATGTGCGAAAAAGAGGTAAGTTCTTACTGATATTACTGGTCAAACGGTTGAAATTTCAAGTAAGCCGTATGTGCAGCATACGGTGCCTACCTACTAGGTAAGTAGAGAGACGTCTAAGAATTCGGGGTGTAGACCCGTTAGATCCTCAGATTTTACATTTCCGAGACAGAAATTGACGTTTGGATTTGCTGGTTTTTCATGGGATCGTTGAGAGGGTGCTCGTATTTCTACTGCAATATTTGAAAATAATTTCTTAGTCCACAATGCTTTATTTTTGTTCATTCAATGTATTTTTTCTCACTTATGCGTACCTACCTATTTATTTTCAGATCAAGATTTCGAAGGATTTTCAATTTTCTTAACATAAAGCCACAAGTGGGCACTCAGCAAAAGTTGAAGAATTTAAAAAAAGGAAATCGAAGAAACTGCTGATACAACCTTTGTTCAATCAGCAACAGCACTCGGACGAGTTCTCTTCCAGAGTTTGTAGGGCGTTTTTAAGTGCCAACATACCCCTCTACAGGGTCGAACATGCTGAGATTAGAGCTCTCATCAAGGACTTTGCAGGAAGAGAGTTGCCTCATGAGTCGACCCTACGTAAAAATTACATTTCTTCAGAGTATGAAAATGTATGAATTCATGCACGATTGACGTATTCCGCATTCTCGTTTAAACAATTTAGAAGTAATTTTAACATGGATCTGACTCTGTCGTAATGTAGGTAATCTCTCGATAATACCTTCATTCCACGAAGAATATTCATTCAGGTACTTTCTTCACCAGGTTCTACACGCAATCAGGGACGACATCGGGAGCCACCCAATTTGGTTATCTATCGACGAGACCACAGACAGTTGTGGAAGATACATGGCCAACGTTATTGTTGGAAAACTCAGTCCCAGTGAAGCGGGGAAGGGCCACCTAATTCTGTGCAGGGAGCTAGATGTGACAAACCATGGTACCATTGTGCGAACAGCGCAAGCAGCTCTGCGTAAGTATATTTTTGTTAATGTATTTTTTTAGCGTTTTGCCAAAGAAGAATAAGTACAGTCTGGCTATAATTTCATTGCATTCTACGTATGCTCAATGAAGACTCTGATAGTTCTGATAGTTAAATATTTCTTACAGTCGTACGACATGTCAGAATCCCATTAACTGAACGGTTCACCCTTCATTTTATGCATTCCTGTTTCAAGCTTGCTGTGGCCAACCTTTTCAGATGAAGAGGTAAACAAAGTACTCGCATTTGTGACTGACGCTGCTCCCTACATGATTAAGGCTGGGAAGAGCTTCAAGCTTCTCTACCCGAAGATGTTACATGTTACTTGTCTTGCCCATGCAATGCACAGAGTTGCTGAGGAGCTGCGCGATAAATCGCCCAGCGTGAACAGCGTCATTTCCTGAGTGAAGAAAATTTTCGTCAAGGCTCCTTCTCGCGTCCGTGCCTTCAAGACGATGCATCCAGAGCTCCCTTTACCTCCCGAGCCCATATTGACGCGATGGGGAACTTGGATATTGGCTGCCTTGTATTACGCTGAAAATCATAGGGCAATTGAAGAGGTAAGACTAGTCAAAATGTTTAAAATCTTCATTTTCGAGGTTTTCTCTATCATTCTTTTCATACCCTTTATCTTTACTCCATCATACGGCGCCTAATTTTATAATTTTCTCAGTTATTCTCATCGGCTAATGTTTTTCATTTATATTTTTTCCAGGTGATCAATACGTTTGATGAGGCGGACAGCAAGTACATCGCGAAAGCTAAGGCTGCCTTTAAAATGAAGGGCTTGATGCCATCCTTGACTTTCATAAAAGCCTACATGGATAGGCCATCCTAAAGTTGGAATCGCGAGGGATGGAGTTGGTTGAAGTGATCGCTACAATACAAGGAGTCATCCAAGAAGCCGACTCGTGGCCTGGAGAGACTGGGAAAACCGTGAAACAAAAATTGGAGTTCGTGCTGGCTCGAAATCCCGGTTGGAGTGCAGCGTTGGACTTGGAGAGGATGCTGCGTGGCGAGTCTGCACCGTCAGAGGATTTTCCGAACTACTCTGCACAAGAAGCAGCATCATTCAAGTATTTACCTCTCGTGTCAGTTGACGTCGAAAGATCGTTCTCATCATTGAAACTTTTATCGACTGATTTAAGAAAATCATTCAAAACTGAAAACATAGAAAAAATTCTTGTTGTAGGCTACGGAGCAATGCAGATCTAGGTACTTCAACGACTCGCCTAATTCTGAACATCTTGTAAATGAACTTTTATAAGAAAACTTCTCATATATATACTTGAAACTTGAATGCGAGTATATCGCAGTGTATCATACATACAATTAGAAAATAAAGCTCGTATATAAAGATATGTTATTGGTTTTTTAGTTTCACTTTCCTTTCTATAGTTTTTAACGGTGTTTTTCGAGCATATTCTGCATATTTAACCGCATATAATGTTTTCTCGAGCATATAATGGGTTTTTTGAGCATATCTATCGAGCATATAACACATGGTTTTCGAGCATATCTGGAGATTTTATCGAGCATATCGACCCGAGCCCTATATATTACTATAAATGCTAAATATTTCATTATAATTTTAAACTCAATAAATATTCATTGTATATAATAATTAAGACAATATTCAACTGTTTCAATATATATATATAATACAAAAAATTATAAATATTTCCAAAATTATCAACATTTTTCAGTACTATTTACATGCAATATTCAGGTCTAAAACTTATTTATTTATTTTGTGTCAGAGTGTTGAGAAACTTAAAAATATAAATAAGGTATTACATACAAATAAAACAAAATACATTTTATGTCACAAAACATGTTTCACACAATGTCTGCCCAGAAATGGGCAACAGAAATTCCCTCTTCAGTGGCTTGAATCAAGTCTTGAAGTGTACAACGAAAAGGGCAGGACTGACAGTCATACAGGTGTTGGATAGTTCGTTGCTCCCCACAATCGCAGAGGTCTGACTGATCTTTCAGATAACCCCATTTTTATAGGTTATCCTTGGATTTGCCTACTCCACTCCTCAAACGATTCAGTGCCTTCCAGGCTGTCCATTCCAAATGATGACCAGGGGATGGAGATTCAGAAGGCACCATCCAATCAGAAAGATGCTCCATATCACAACGTGCTGTTCTTGTTGGTTTATCCAGAGCCTTGGAGACATTAAGGAAACTTTTCCTGGACTTCAGTCTTCTGGGTGGAGGTCTATGTCCAAATAACGGGTGGTTGCTTGTGAGATCCACCTCCAACCTCTCTTGCCTTGCAAACACTTCTCGCCGAATGTCTGGAGAAGAAATACCAGCCAAGCAGTAGAGTTTGTCAGTGGGGGTAGGTTTCAGACACCCAGTTACTATTCTACATGTTTCATTAAGGGCTACATCCACCCGCTTGGTATGGGCTGACCTGAACCATACAGGATACGCATACTCAGCTGCAGAGGAACTCAGAGCAAGAGCTGAGGTTCTTAACAAGGTTGGATGGGCTCCCCATTTGCTTGAGCCAAGTTTACGGAGTATGTTATTTCGGGCTGAGACTTTCTGTCCAGAGTTAACACAGTGTTTCTTGTATGTTAAGGTCCGGTCTAAAGTGACACCCAGGTACCTTGGTGTAAAACAATGCTTCAGTTGCTTACCCTCCCACGTCACACACAGCTGTCTAGTAGCTTCTCGATTTCGAAGATGAAATGCACACACCTGGGTCTTAGTCGGGTTTTGCAGTAGCCGGTTCTTCTGATAGTATACTGAAAGTTCCTTAAGTGCATTTGAGAGCTGCATTTCAGTGGTTTGAAAGTCGTCGCACTGGACAGCTAAAGCCAGGTCATCGGCATAAATGAAGCTTCTTGTATAGGAAGGCCTTGGCTGGTCATTTGTGTAGATGTTAAAGAGGATTGGCGAGAGGACACTGCCCTGAGGAAGTCCATTCCGTTGATCCCTCCACCTACTGCACTTTCCTTGAAACTCAACAAAGAACCGGCGATTCTGCAGGAGAGTTTCAACGATCTTCGTGAAGCCATAGTCTCTGGTGATCAAAGTTCTATGATGCTCTGTGTCGTACGCTGCTGTAAGGTCCACGAATACCACTCCTGTGATTTTACGTCTTTCAAACCCATCCTCTATGTGCTGAGTTAAATTGAGCACCTGTGAAGTACAGTTCCTTCCGCATCTAAAGCCCGCCTGTTCTGGAATAAGATGTTGATCTACTTTAGATGTGAGGCACTCAAGTAGGATCCTCTCAAATATCTTATATAGGTCACAAAGTAATGATATTTGCCTGTAGCTCTTAGGATCTAATGGATCCTTACCTGGTTTCAAAATAGCTATCACTCTAGACTTCCTCCACACCATAGGTATCTGTTTACTCTGCAGGCAATTGTTTAGAAAATCAACAACCCACTTCCTTGCTCTGGGACCAAAATGCTTTATTTGCTCCACTCCCACATCATCCAGACCTGCAGCCTTGCCATTTTCAGATTTGTTTATGGCTTTCTCTAGTTCCTCTAGGGTGATATTATTAGTGAGGTCGCTAGACTCCTTATCTATTTGGCGTTCTATTTTAACTCTATTCAAATTACCCCCTATTTTTCCATTGAGCAAAAGTTGATGAGCAATGGCATCTGGGGACAAATTGACGTGTACAGGGGCTTTTGTGAAGTCATTATTAAGCCTCTTTAAGAGTCGCCAAGCTTTCTGACTACTTTTAGACATGTCCAGCTCTTCAAGGGTAAATATCCAACGATTTCGTTTATCTTCCGCTAACACTGTTGTCAACTCTAGACCTTTCTGCACAGTCTGTTCGCCAAAGGGATTCGTCTCGAATAGATCAATGTATTCAGCCAGCAGAGCTGAGGAATGTTGCTTGAGACCAGGAACATAATTCATTCGACAACCTCTGGGAATTGACTGTCTGGAGCTCTTGTTCACTGCATCTACAAACAGGTCGTAGTCAGTCATAGAAATACCTATATCAGATACAGCATCTTCCAGATATGCAGTGAACTTGTTCCAGTCTGCTTTCTTAAAGTTATATGGCCTGCGGAAAGGTACGCTCATGGGACGTACTGCAGCATATACCTGACACATGATGGGTCTGTGCTGTGTGCGTGGTATAGAGGTGCCTATGTTCTTTATACACTGCTGAGCAATTCCTTCACTAACAAAGATTAGATCAGGGTTATAATCTCGTTGCCAACGTCCGCTGTTAAAAGAAGGAGGAAGTTTAACATCGTGTAGCAGTAGCATCTGGTGGGTCTCAGCCCATTCCAGCACAGCCTCTCCATCTTCATTCTCATGTTCATATCCCCAGACGTTGCTTTGACTGCTAAAGTCACCAATTACAATATGGACGGCTTGGTTGTCGAAATTCCTTGGTTTCTGGAAAAGGAATGCAGAATTTGGTGGTTTATATATAGACGAAACAGTGCAATGATTTAACTCAACTGTAAGGAGTTCTACGTCAGCACAGTCAGATATATACGTGGATAGGACCACTATACCAGGTTTGACAAATATTGCACTTCCATGCTGTTGGCTTGGTCTCTCTACCACTACACGCACGCCAGAAATTCTTGGCCTGCTCTGATTATTGTCTCGATGGGTTTCTTGTACACAAAGGACATCACAGCCATGTTCCTTACATAAATACTGCAACAGTTCTTTTACAAGGGACATTCCTTCGATGTTTATAGACATAATCGACAACTGTGGTCCTGAAAAGGACCTTTTAAAAATCAACGGATTCATGTTCAGCAACCCAAAATTAGTTAAGATCACCTATCACACCTCTTTCCACAAAAAAAATGTTTGAAAATGCTGGGTTGTGTGATCAGGTTGGTTTGAAACCAAAACAGGAGTCCAGCAGGGAAGTGCCTTGTCACCACTCCTGTTCATCATTGAAATGGCTGGATCATAAAATCCAACAAAGAACATTGCAAAGAGCCTGACACACTAATATTTGCAGATGATGTTCTGACCTGGGGAGAAAATGAAGCAGAAGTACAGGAGAAACTAAATCCCTGGAATGACAATTTTAAAGAATATGGACTAAAAATCAATAAAACAAAAGCTGTTGAAATGACTATCAACAGGAAAGGCACAGGTTTAAACATTTTCCTGGAGGAACTCTGTTATAGTCTGTTTCTAACTTCAAATACCTTGGAAGAATAATTTCAAAAGATAACACATTAAACCAAGAAATATTCAATTGGACTCAGAAATCTTCTCAATTTTCAAGTGAGAAATCTACTCTGGGATGATAAAATACCCCAGAAAGCAAAATTGACCATGTTTCATACCTACTTCATTACAATTCTCACATATGGACTTGGAACATATACCCTGCATAACAAGGCAAATAGTAAAATCCAGTCAACAGATATGATACTCATCAGAACAATGAACCGAAAGACCAGGAAGGACAAGATTAGAAATGAAGCAAACAGGAAGGAGGCTGGCATCAAAATACCTGTTACTGAGCTTTTAGAAAGAGGCAGGCTACAATGGTTTGGGCATGTTATGAGGATGGACAGAACAAGAACAGCAAGGAATTACTTTGACTAAGAAGAGAAAGGGGGGAGGCCAAGGAATCGATGGATAGACACAGTGAAATCTGAGGTCAGCAAGAGGAATGCCAATTGGGAGAACACAGAGGAACAGAATCTATATTTTAACAGGAAGAAGTGGCGAGCGCTTGTACACCACACCCGGGAAATTGGAGCTGGAAAATGATGAAGATGATGTATGGACGTAAGAAATGTGTACAATTTACTTTGCACTGGAATCCTCTGGAAGCAGATTTCAGTTATGAAAATGACACCTCACTTTTCTTCAACATTTCTGATCATGGCTGAACAGTTGCAGAACTCTTCATTTGAGTCATGGCACACTAATGACAGACATTTTCAGCAGTGCTAGCATGTACCAACAGGGAAGCTGCAAACCAAAAATTAAGAACAGATTTAGCTTTTACCTGAAGCTTTCAGGGAGGTAATTATCATATATCACTTACACAGCTCATGGAGTGTGATAAAAACAAAATCATACCATAAAACATCATTCTCAAAAATTTCATGTGATTTGACTTTTTTTTTTACAATAGGAACAGGAGTGTACCAGTGAGTCTTTGGGATGAGAGATTACCTATTGGGCTCTTGTGCAGGTGGCAGATTATACTTTCACTATGAATACTGCTAGAAGTCTCAACTAATACAGTATACGTGATTGATAACATTAGCCGAAAGATAATTAATTATAATACAAGGTAGTGGAAGTGAGGCTGTACTTGTATTTCGGTACTGCTGATCTTGAAGGGTATATCCATTGGTGGATGGCGAATTTGCGAATCATCAATAAGAATGAATATATCAGTAAAACATCATTACACTGTAATCATCAATAAGAATGAATATATCAGTAAAACATCAGACTTCTTTAAAGATAGTTCCTTTTCCATAATTAAAAAAGACCCCACACAAAAAGTCCAAAGACTCCTTAAACAAACCTTAAAAAACTCCTTCCTACTCACTGAACATGAAAAAAGCCAGCTTATAAGTATGAACCTGGGCTTCCTACGGCTAGAGCTCTTCCAAAAATCATAAGGCAGGTGCTCCCATTCGTCCAATCATCAATTTCGGACTGAGCCCTTTGTATAAAACTGCACAATTTATTCAAAAGTTTCTAAGCAAAAATTACCGTTTTTCATCCAATAAATCGGTTAGAAATACCTTTGAATTAATAGACAAACTTAATAAATTTAACATGCAACCTCACTACTCACTTCACTCTTTTGATATCGTAAACATGTACCCAAGCATTCCAATTTCTAAATTAATTCTCATCATCAAAAGTAACTTACACGAAAACAGTCATTTGAGTAAATTGGAAATGCAAGATTTCATTACATTGTTAAAATTAGTCGTAAATAACAACTTTTTTACGTTTAATGGTACCATCTATCAACAAAACTGTCTGGCAATGGGTTCACCTGCATCAGGCATTCTCGCAGAAATCTATTTGGACTTTCTCGAGAATACTAAAATCAACAATAAATTCGACAATATCCTCCTTTGGGCTAGGTACGTCGACGATGTCCTAGTAGTTATCAACGAGAATTTGGAAGATGCTCACACCACACTTCAAACACTTAATAACATCGATCCTCATATTAAATTCACATTGGAGTCGGAAGTAGATCAAAAAATCAATTTTCTGGATCTTACCATCACTAGACAACAGGAATCTTTAACCTACAAGATCTACAGAAAGCCCACCCAATCGGCTGTCACAATCCGACAAGATTCAGCTCACCCCCTCCCCCACAAAAAAGCAACCTATAACAGTCTTGTACATAGAGCATTCAACGTTCCTATGAATAAAAAAGATCTTCATACCGAATTGAATACTATCCGCTACATTGCCAGATTCAATGGCTTCAATAGCCATTTCATAGAAAATATCATTAACAAACATAAATTTCGCCCCAAGACCAACTTAAAAAAGAACCACCTAAACATGACTCTTTTTCCATCTTCACTTACGTCAATAGAATTCACAAGATCACCAATGTTTTAAAGAAAAAAGGTATGAAAATAGCCTTTAAAACCAACAACAACAACACACAAATCTTACATAACACATCACATATTAATAAAATAAATAGGTACACAAAATCAGGCGTCTACAGAATTAAATGTAATACGTGTTCTAATATTTCTTATGTGGGGCAAACTGGCCAGAGCTTCAACATTAGATATTTGGAACATTTCAATGCAGTCAGATATAACAAATTCTCAGCTATCGGCCAACATATGGTTGACTATAACCACAAATTCACGAATATTGAAACAGACATGGACATTCTCAAAATAGCTAAGAAAGGACCTCTACTCAATATAATAGAGAACTTTTACATTCATTTGGATCAATACTTTAATGCCAACTATAACCTTAACGAAATAACTGAGAAACCCAATATTTTATTTGACCTTTTCATTACTTACTACAGAAAAAACAAATCGGTCGTTCAAAACTCTTTCTTTAAGTCAATTAAGGGTCCCCCGACAATACAAACACCATCATTTCCTCTCCCGTCCACCCCACCTTGAACCTTTCCCATCCCTCCCACCCTCCACCACTTACGTCATTCCTCCCCTCCGTATTCACCTACCCCCTCTCCCGCTGATCTACTCCGCGATACGCTCACTCCGTAAGTTGCATTCAATACAGCAAGTTTGTTCCACGTGGTGCAAGGTGAGTCATCGTTTATATTTTCCGGTGCCTCGCTTGTTCTCTATTCGATTACTCACGTTAATACTAACTTCTTTCCCCAGGTTCATTGGGGTCCCAATTGATCTGAGACTACTTCTGTTTAACACAGCAAGCTTTTCATCCCACCATAGAACATGTCCAACTTTGTCAACTTTTAATCTTATGCTTGTCTCATCGGACAATTCTTCCCTCTACGCTAAAGTGGAACTCACATTTAGAACTTTCTAGAAGCATATACTTCGTTATATATTTTAATTGTGCAACACAAGAGTAACTGTCAACCAAAGACTATCTCATCAAGAGTTTTTACGTGACTTTACAAAGATTTTACTTGTCAATGTGAACACTTCTGTTACTTTTATCATAATTCGCAAATACGGTTTTTCACTTTTGTCTGTCATTCCACCACCATCCCATCCTTCTAGATCCTCTCTCATTTCTCCACATTATTTTACTTTATTTTATCACTATGTCTTTTACTGTTGTAATTTGGCCACAGTGGTCCACAGTGGACCAAAACTAGTACCTATTAATATCATTGTAATGTTTTTGTAAAACATCAAATGATTTTTTAGTATTGAGAAGGTGGAATATAAAAATTTTGTATTTACTTTAAGCATTGCTCCATAAGGCTTCAGCCGTGAAGCCGTACTACGTCCCGCCAGGGGCTAACGCCGAGTATAACGGTGCTCAGTTGCAGCTCTGTTGCTAACCTGTACAGTTCTGTTCTGTATTCAAATGTTCAAGATTATCAACTCGCCCGCCCCGTGCGAGGTTCGGTTAGTGATAAGGTTTTTGTAGGCAAGGAACCTGTCTGCAGCAGACATTCACCGACAGATTTGCGAAGTGTATAGTGCTAATGCTATGAGTGAAAGCAAAGTGCGTAAGTGAGTGTGAGACTTCAAAGGTGGCCGTGACAACATCCATGACGAGGCCCGCTACGGTCGCCCATCTCTGATCACAGACGATTTGGTGGCTTCAGTTGAAGCGAAGATTTGTGAGGACAGACGCTTCACAATAACAGCTCGCTCAAACGCCTTTTCTGAAGAGTCTATGCCAGTGCTTTAAAAAAGTTGTTTCTGAAAACGTAAATTTTAGGAAACTGTGCTCCCGTTGGGTCCTTAAACTCCAAACGAAGGACCACAAAAACAAAAGACTTGAGTGTTCAAAAACGTGTTTTTGACTTGTTATGCCAAAGAAGGTGACAACATTTTGAGTCAGATCATAACGGGAGATGAAACATGGGTTTCACATATCATGCCTGAATCGAAGCAACAGAGCATGTAATGGAGACACACATTCGCCTGTAAAGGTGAAGGCCAAACAGACTCTCTCCCAGTGTAAGATCAAGATCAAGAACTGTTGGCTATCGGAGCAGGCGGCAAGTTTCTATGAAGAGGGTATTCAAAACTTAGTTGTAAGGTATGATAAGTGTTTAAACAAACTTGGCGGCTATGTTGAATCCGCAAATAAATATGGTGTTTGAAAATCGTCTTTCGTTGTGTAGTTATTTTCAAACGGCCCTTACTTAAAACATGCCTCTTAAATAACAGGATAGTAAAAATAGTGAAACAATTTTAATACGTAGGAGAAATTATAATATACAACTTGGCGCAACGCCTGCGTGGCAAGAAAGAACTAATAAAATGATAAAAGCTCAAAAATTAATATGGTCCACATACAATAAAAAAGACTATCAATCAAAACAAAATAAAAAGCAATGAGTACACCATCTTGTCCAAGTGAAAAAATCCCTGAGTGGGATCTGTGTCAAACCAGGCTAAAATGGTTTGGTCAACTCAAAAGAATGGACCTGCAAAGAACAGCTGGAGTGTAGTCTGAGAAGGAAATGGAAGGCAAAAGAACAAGACGTCAGCCAAAGAAGAGATGGATCGATCAGATTGGAAATGATCTAATTGAATAACGTCCAATTTGCAGCAGGTTTTGGAAGAAAACCTCTACATGGACAGAAGTAAATGGAGAGCGCTCATTCACTACACCCTGGAAACTGGAGCTGGTTCAAGATGATGATGAAGATGGTGTTTCAACCAGGTGACATACGGAAGCAAAACACTTTTTAAAGTCACTCAGAGAAACAGAATCGACAAAATCGTAAAAGTAGAGAGAAGAGTAGCTAGAACATGCATAAATAAAAAATATAAAAAAGATGGACAATGGTGGATGAAGTGGTGTACACAGAACTGGAGCCCATCACAGATACTATACGGAAGAAGAGGGTCTCTTTCTTTTGGGCACATTATGAGGACACCAGAAACCAGATTACCAAGAAAAATTATAGAGAAACTCTGGAATCCGAAGCAACAAGTGGGATGGATTAACGAAATTAGAGAGGATATGGAACAACTAGAAATAACTCTGGATAATTTGCAAAACAAAACAGAAAATTTAAAGAAAATGAAAAACATTTTAAAAAAATAGATTTTATGAGGAACAATAGGAAAGATCGGAACAAATGAAAAGCTACTGGGCAATTCGAAAAGAAAATTTATTGACGAAGATGGCCAGAAAATGACTGACTGAAGTGGTCCAATGAGCCTGTAAAAGCAAGAGGAGGAGGAGGAGGAGAAGAAGAAGAAGAAGAAGTGATTAATGTTATTAAAAAGTGTGCGATGTGGTGCAACACGCCGTCACTCGTCTTGAGGATGATGGGAATCTGGCAGTTTCTTTGTTGGGTCCTTGATCAGAAAGGCATTAGTGGGTGGACGTTGTTCCCATCGCTGTCTCTATTCTGCTTTACAATTAATGTTTCCAGTGCAAGTTCAGAATGAGTTCCAGGATTTTAACCATATCACTGGTGGATCCCAGAAGTGTTGAGTGATAGCAGATTTCTCAGTCTGTTCTAAAACAGCACATACACACCATATACAACGGGAATGCACAGGCACAGCCTCGAAGTTCTATGTAGTGGATGAAGTTCTGTAATTAGATAAGAGCAGTATTTGAACATGTTGCACAGAATATCAGGCACGAATTGGATTTGGAATATGCTAAAATAATTAACAAACACATAGCTATGCTGAATATAAAATATATTTGACTTTTAATATACAAAAGCATTTCATGACATACAATATGTGGGTATAAATTACAGGACTAAATACATTGATATTGACTTATCAGTCTTGAAATCATTTCTGACTATTTCATATTTCCTACTTCTGGGTTGGTAGTACATTTTCTGCTGAAATATGTGGAAGAAAGCTTACCAAAGAAGATAATTAATGATACTGCTTCCCAAATTTTGAAGTGTTTCATTATTTTTATAATTTTGTATGTAAAATCAATGCGCTAACCCAGCAACCTGTCATCTCTGATAAAGATTTTACTTTTTTTTTTTTTTTTTTTTTTTTTACAAGTAATCCTGCTCATATTGGTCCGAATTGAGTATATGAATTGAGGAAAAATGTTTATAATATTAACCACCTACTCAATACACAATATAATCTAAAAATATTAATTTATCTAACAAAAGCACACAAACACCCTCCAATGCATAAACTATTTTTCATATGCGTTTGGTGATGAAAATTTCAAGCTTTGAAGTTCAACCAACAATTCTTAACTGGATTTTTTGCAAACACTACAATTTTAATATGAGGACACTATTTTGATCATTTTTAAGTTCAGGGCCCTGACCTAGTCTTTGTACATTAACGGCTGATGATGTTCGCTATGCCGAACGAAACATGTCCCATTATTTAAGACACTTCATGATTATTTCCTAATTCAATGAGTGTATTGTATTGAATTGAATAGGTGGTTGTAAATAAAAGAATTTTATAATTTTAATATATCATCTTCAATACGGTTCTATTATGAGATTAATTACATGTAAGCTTTTGACATTCAAAGACCGATCATTACTGCATACTGGCCATGGGTACATATTACAAGGCACAATTAATGTCTTTGAGGTTGAGCCAGAGGGACTCCTGAAGTCTGTGGTAATGAGATGGGGAGGGCTCACGGATAATAAACGGTGGTTGGTATGTGTGGTTGTTGACGGGGTGGAAGGAGTACCTTTGGTTGTAGGGCTGTTTTTTCGTCTGTTATGTGTTTAAAAAAAAAAAAATCAAGGCATCACTGGTATGTGTGCTTGAATGACTGTACAGTTGAAGGTGCTGTAAAACTACCTCTCCCACTATCTGTATCTCTCATACATACATGAAAAGTGATATGCTGTCTCAAGGCATGCTGTTATATAAGTGCTTAACAATACAACCTATTTAATCCTTATACAAATAATTAAATTATGAGGGAAAAAAAATACCTTAACACTTTGAAGACAAGCGACCTACGCCGCACGTCAATGGTAATGTTCTATGGAGGACGAGCGACGTGTCGTACAGTTCTATTGCTTATATACCCGATTCAACATACTACAAACGTTAGCAGAGTGCTGGAACATATTCTGCAGTGCTAGTAGCTCATTAAAAAATACCAGGTAGCAGCACATCATCGGAACCTAATTCCGTTATGATACTAAGTTGGTACTACTGAGACAGCTTTATAGTCTCACACGGCTGATGATTAGAGCCAATTTCCTCAATTAATGTAATTTTTCCATTTCTCAATGATTAGTACGTATGTTGTGTTTCATAAATGTATCATGGTGTGTGAGACTATGTAACATTTCATGTTTTTAATATGCATTGTTAAAATTTAAAAACTGAAAATAGAAAAAAAATAAAAGGTAGTGGTTTAGCTCCAATTTTGAAAAACAAGGTATGCATGCATATGTCAAACATTGCTGAATCCAAAATAGGTTTGTGACTGTAAGTAAGGTTATCATTTTTGTATAAAAATGTGAAAACGCTCTAAAATGCTCAGTCCACAGTCTAACTTCACCTGCTCAGTCTTGAATGTATAATCCATGAATAATGAAACTTTAAAAAATTACAAGAGGAGGCCACAGCTATTTGATAGATTTTGTATAAACTTTGGGAAGTTGATCTACATTAGGGAAAAAAACAGATACATATCTGAGTATTTGTGCCATCGCGTGAAAACAGCTTCCGTCTCAGTTATTAAAGTACGGGACACACATTGCATGTTTTCATGTGCTCCTTACTGTTATTTACCTTAGTTGAAAACTGCCTACTGCACTTCAACAAGTTAGAAGATATCTGAGGTGAAATAGATGGACCACTGTGTATATTACTTGATTAGTCACTTGTTTGTTCCTCTTCATTTCTTAACCATTTATTCATATATCACTATTTAGATGTAGTAGAGGAACCTAGTTCAGTTTTATGTTAAATGCATTAGATTTTGTACACCAAATACTTATAAAATTAATCCAAACAAATAAAGTGGGAGAAATGCAGGTTAAAAAAAAGGGGGTGGATTGCCACAGCTTATAACCTACTACAGTGAAACCTGTTCGCAAAAAAATCTCATGGTACCACATTTCTTTTCCACTGCACACAGAGTTACGTTGAGAACAGGTAAACAGGTATAATACACTCATGAAATGTGTACTGGGGTTACGCACAGCATTCCGAGATGTTTTCTAGTCACTTTACTGCATTGTGGAGCCTTTTTGTCCTCTTTTTTTTTTTTTTTTTTTTTTTTACATCACACCAACACAAATGGGTATTATAGCGAAGATGGGATAGGAAACAGCTAGGAATGGGAAAGAAATTACCGTGGCCGTAATTAAAGTACATTTGCCTGGTGTGAAAAGTGCAAAACCACAAGAAACCATATTCAGGGCTGTCAACACTGCAACACTGGAGTTCGAACCCGCTATCTGATAGCTAAGTAACCCAAACCATGCGGTATATTGTGGATCTCTTATGATAAATAACACACTACTGTATCATATGAAGTGAATTTTATTTTGATCCTTATTGATGAGAAGGTCCACCTATTCCAAACTGTATATAATATGTTAATACTTTTTATTACACATCGGGACTAGTATGACCTCTGCTCCTGTCTCTGAAAAACAATGAAAGACAAAATAAGAAATCGGCCTTTGTTGGAAAGGAGCCTGCTGGCAACGTTAGGACTGCACAGACTGAAGTGATAAGGCCACTTGCAAAGAATGACTCTTGACAGGACTCCAGGAACATACTTTAATCAGAACAACCCAGGTAAAAGACCACAAGAAAGATGAAGAGACATCTGGAGAAAACCAAGTATACAGAGACTTGGCAAAGAGAGGTACAGGATGGGAACAAAAAACTGGAGCAGCACTCATTTATAACCATACCTAGCTTGCTGGAGTCAATAAACAATGACAATTACTGGATAAAAACTGAAGTAAAAGAGTACTGAATTAGAACAAAGAGAAAAATGTTAGCCCCACTAAAATGCACAATCAATCAATCAATCAATCAATCAATCAATCAATCAATCAATCAATCAATCAATCAATCAATCAATCAATCAATCACCTGCATTTAGTGCTGTTGCCCAGATGACAGATTCACTATTAATTGTTTATTGAAACTTATTTCAAAGAAATTGGAAATCTATCAAACATCTCCTTTGGTAAATAATTCCAATCTCTAATTTCTCTTCCTATAAATTAATATTTTCCCCAATTTCTACTCTTGAATTCAGTTTTATCTTCATATTATGATTCTTCCTACTTTTAAAAACTTCATTCAGTCTTCTCAGCCCAATGTTTGCAACATTTTTGCTGTCAGAAATTACCCAGAACAAATCATGCTGCTTTCCTTGAGATCTTTTCCAGTTCTTGAATAAAGTTATACTGATCAGGGTCCCATAAACTGGAACCATACTCTAATTGGAGTCTAATACAAACTTTATTCCACATATTTCAAAAGTTTTGCATCATGCAAACAAGAACACTTTCTAAATAACTAGTTTAATACACTTTACAAAAAATCATACAAACAATTTTATAAAATACGGCTACAGATTAAGCAATTTTGAAGAATGTTGTGTTTCTGCATTAGTCTACATTTTGAGAGCAAATTAGGACTCTCCCTTCAAGGAAGTAAAATACTACACAAATCTGTTTATTGTTATGCAAGAAGTAGTTAATAAATTTTAAGATTGTTCTGAACATACCACTCAAACAATACAATCCAGTCAGTTAAGAAAAAGTTTAAGTTCTCCAGTGCCACCAGTAGGTCTTACTAAGTTATATTTAGAGATATAGGAACTTGAAAAGAAACACAATGACAAGTCAGTGTGGAGGAGGGGCTACAGAAAGTTTAGTCAAGGACAAATATTACAACACACAAACAGACAATATCCACATCTTCATACACTGTCACCTATGGATAGACACACTCTCCCCTCACCATTCCCAGTTCTTCTCAACCTCCGAGTTGTGTTTACCTGGCTTTTTCCATATGCTACACTTCCGACATCAAGATTACCCCCCACCCCCTCCACCTACTCCAATTGTGTTTGATACCCATCAGCTGTGGTTTTGGAAAAGGACAAGTTACATCATAACTCCAGCTGAATGTTGGTTCTGTGCAAGAAAGGACAGAACCCGATGATTCTGAATAAAACTGTTGTACCCTAAGTTTCTTGGATTATTATGTGGTCGTACTGGTGCTATGCTTCAATGGAGCAGGAATTCTACAGGATTATAGCAGATGCTGGTTTGCAAAGCAGTGATAATTTTTTTTCACGTAGTGTTGCAATGTTACTCACTGGCTTCTCACTTCCATCTATAAACTTAGCAGTCCTTCAGACATCTTTGGAACCTTCCTTCTTTATAGAATTGTAAAACAGTGAAGGTGTGGCAGCCAGCAACTTTTGATGGTAGTTTGACAGACAGGCTGCCTGCTTGTAACCTAAATCTGTTTTCCCTGCATTTTCCATGGGATTTTTCCTGCATTAAATTTAGTGGGACAAGGTTCATAAGCGTGACACTTGAGTATATTTATCATTCTCTGGAAACATCATGTTGAAACATATTTTGTACAGACACTTACAATGGCATAAAGAACTTCAAATAAACATATCATAAGTCAAACAAACACTCATTTTAATCACACAGACGCTTCAATACACCAAGGATAGCATGAAACCGACAAGCATAATTTCCTGGAACGAAGGATTGAGAGCACGAGGGACAATGCAAAACAAAACAGAGGTCATGGCTTCATTCTGTACAAGATTATATGTTTTATATAGCCTGGCGAAGAGACGGATGTATTCCCTTCTTACACTTAGCCAGTTAAGTGCATAGGGTTAAAGTAGTAATAATAATAATAATAATAATAATAATAATAATAATAATAATAATGTTATTGGCTTTACGTCCCACTTACTACTTTTATACAGTTTTCAGAGAAACTAGATGCTGGAATTTAGTCCCGCAGGAGTTCTTTTACCTGCCAGTAAATCTACAAACACAAGGCTGACGTATTTGAGCACCTTCAAAGTAGCAGATGATGTCTGAAGCAGGAATGCTCTGTCACAATCAGTTTATAGTTTCTATTAAGATAAAATGCAGGACACTTCATGTCACCCAGTGTTATTGCACATTAACTGATAGTCTTCCATGATCTGTGACTTGTCATAAAAAATATTGACAATAGTATCACAGTCTCTAATATGGCAACTTTGAAAATACCACCCGCACAGCTAGAAACAGTTGATCAAAAATGGATACACTATTTTCACAGTTATCATTCTCCCTCAAACTATGAGACAAACATGCAAATACAAATCCATACGAACATCACATTTGACAACTTCCTCTCACAACAACATAGCACAAAGAGCACTGCACAACTGATTTATAATGAGAATCAAGCATGAACACCATAAATCTATTAAAACTGCCATTTATAGCTTCCTTTTAGAAAAATTACAAACAAACAAAAAACCAGTATAGTAAAACCTTGTTAATCTGGACTAATTAGGGGATAAACTAACTGGATTAAGTGAAATTACTTGAAAGAATGAAAGAAAGTGTATTTAAAATCTGTTTAGAGCAAAAAAATATTTTTTTTTAATGGTAGATTTAAATGGCATGGAACTTTTAACCTTTTCACTTACAAATTGTTTTCACCATTATGTATGTTCCATACCAGATTTTTCTGGATGTTTAGACAGTGACTGTAACAGGCTAAAAATACCTTGTATTTACACAGCTACATTTCGTAAATGTAATCCAGGTGGTATGGTATCTGGCATCTTAATCGTCAACAGCGCTTTCAGTGAGTCCTCTAGAAACCATTTGCACTTACATACTACGATCCTAGAAATGGACGAACAATCGTTTTCATTGGTCAGCTTTGAAAGGTGCCCTTTCCACGTCGTGGGCGTGAATTTATTCGCACCACTTCATCTACTAGATGCGAAACCTGTTTGTTTCAGCTGTCTATTTCTTATTAGTCTAACCAGGTTTTTGTTGTTTCAGCGTTACAAAATGATGTAAATGTAGGATACATGTGACTTCAGAAACGGTGTCTTACTGTATGACAGTAGGTAATGTCAGATGGAAATTAGCAAATAAAAAATGCGCCTCAACCCAGGATCGAACCATCGACCTCCTGCATGCCAACCAAAAACTCTACCCATTGTACCAACTGCACAGTACGACGAAAACGTGCTGACAGCGGTAGTTACCCTACATATGGTTACAGTGTTGCCAGATTGTTACTCTTCAACGTCCGTTTTCTACCGGATATACTCCCAAGACGAAAATTTGTAAGAGACATTTTTTTATTGATGGCACGTGAGAATAATATATAAGTAATAATAATAACAACGTAAACGTTTCCACCTTTTCAATACTAAAATATATTCACAAAATTATAAATTACACGGTACTAGTTTCGACCCATCTAGGGGTCATCATCAGCCGTATTGGAGCAAAGATCATTTTTGGCGAAATCCTAAGAAAATGTTATTTTAAAGAATAACATGTGAAAAGAGATGTTATTATGGTAATAGTTAATAATACAAGGAATATACAAACTAAGAGGATTTTTAACAAAGAATAAAGTATAAATGGGGTGTTGTAAAAATTATAATCAAGGAAATCAGTAAGTTCTTGTATTGAAATGACATATATAAAATTATATATGGCTTAGGAAGAGGGCTTAAGGTGGGGCTGAAGGGTGCGGGAGAAAGTGTAATTGTCTTGGAAAAGTACCTTTGATTAAATTTAGGATTGAGTTTAGGTTGGCTGCATTATTGTTTCTGAGGAAAGTGATAAATAGATCGAAGAGTATGTTGGGTTTCTGTGAGATTTCATTGAGATTGTGACTGGCATTAAAGTATTGGTCTAGGTGTATGTAGTAATTTTCCATTATGTTGAGTAAAGGGCCCTTGTTTGCTAATACGAGGATGTCCATGTCTTGTTCAATATTGGTGAAATTATGGAAAATTACTACATACACCTAGACCAATACTTTAATGCCAGTCACAATCTCAATGAAATCTCAGAGAAACCCAACATACTCTTCAATCTATTTATCACTTTCCTCAGAAACAATAATGCAGCCAACCTAAACTCAATCCTAAATTTAATCAAAGGTACTTTTCCAAGACAATTACACTTTCTCCCGCACCCTTCAGCCCCACCTTAAGCCCTCTTCCTAAGCCACATATAATTTTATATATGTCATTTCAATACAAGAACTTACTGATTTCCTTGATTATAATTTTTACAACACCCCATTTATACTTTATTCTTTGTTAAAAATCCTCTTAGTATGTATATTCCTTGTATTATTAACTATTACCATAATAACATCTCTTTTCACATGTTATTCTTTAAAATAACATTTTCTTAGGATTTCGCCAAAAATGATCTTTGCTCCAATACGGCTGATGATGACCCTAGATGGGTCGAAACTAGTACCGTGTAATTTATAATTTTGTGAATATATTTTAGTATTGAAAAGGTGGAAACGTTTACGTTGTTATTATTATTACTTATATATTATTCTCAGTTCAATACAGACCAAAAACATGAAATTCATAACCATTAATAAGCACGTGAGAAGTCGCGCTGCGACGCCCGAGTGCGCGAATTACGCTTCACCCTGTATATAAGAAAACATAAAGGTCCAATAATACTGCCTTGAGGAATTCCCCTCTTAATTATTACAGGGACAGATAAAGCTTAAGCTTTGCCTACCCTAATTCTCTGAGACCTATTTTCTAGATCTCACAGAATTAGAGTAGGTGAAATTAGAGTAGGGAAAGGTTAAAATATATTCACTAACTTATGTCTTCAAAATCTGAAAAGCCAGCCTAAAAAGTGAATTTATAACAGCTTTGCCAGACTTTCCTCAGCAGCTAGAATTTCAATTCCTCTGAATGCCAACTCACTCAAACATAATTATGTAACTGACTTGTACCTAGCATCATCTAGACCACGTTATGTAATTGTGTTAGACATTTTTAACTCTGACTTTGTTTTTTTTTAACAATCTGCTTTTACGTCGCACCGACACAGTTAGCTCTTATGGCGACTATGGGACAGGAACGGGCTAGGACTGGAAAGAAAGTGACCGTGGCCTTAATTAAGGTATAGCCCCAGTACTTGCCTGCTTTGAAAATGAGAAAGCATGGAAAACTATCTTCAGGGCTGCCAGCTATCTCCCGAAAGCAAGCCGACAGCTACGTGATCCAAACTGCACGGGCACTTGCTTGGTCTCTGAATTAGACTATTAATTTTTTTTTTTTAGAATTTGCTTTATGTCACACCGACACAGAAAGGTCTTATGGCGACGATATGCGATGACGATGCGATAAGAAAGTCCTTGGAGTGGGAAGGAAGCAACTGTGGCCTTACGGTACAGCTCCAGCATTTGCCCAGAGTGAAAATGGGAAAACACAGATAACCATCTTCAGGACTGCCGACACTGGGATAATTATGTTTCATAGTTCAAAAGTAAAATACAAAGAACGAGATGCATTTGATACATCAGCTGTAGGAACTGATGTGTCTATTCATAACAATGGGTAAACATTCTTAATCTTCAAGGTGCTATGTGATGAATGGAACTGTTGACTTCCAGTCATCTTTAAAAACTTGCATTCTGCTATTCACACATTTCCAGATTAAGTGAAGTCTAGTTTATTGGGGTCCAGATTAACAAGGATTTACTGTCTTCCATAAGCAAAAGAAAGAAAAATACTGAAAAATTACACATTCTGCCTTAAACCTTAAATGTCTCCCATTAATCTACTGAATACATAACTTTCAGATTTCCAAAATTGAACAATGATTGACTAAAGTATTGTGATAAAGTACTTAACTGATCCATAAGTCTCCTAAGCACACCGATTTCTGTTCACATTAAAGAAATAAGCCAGATTTCAAAGAACGAATAGTACTTCAATACAGTAGATAACTCTCAAAACTCCATATCCTCCTGTTAGGATACAGACCGGAGCTTAATGTCCTTGCTCAATGTATACTACATGATAAATAAGCGTAATTTAAACAGAAAAATCAAGTATATGGCACAGCAAGTCATTAGGTTGACCATGCAACATACCACTTAGGTAGGCAGTGGTCATATTAATGGGCTGTGTGGGCCAAAACTTTTAAATTTTAAATATCGCCATCAAACAATATTCACAATTTAAAAATGAATCACTAGTTATAATAACAATTTTCATGGCATGCAATTGGTCAATAATTGCAACTTTAACATGTTAAAATAACTAAGGCACATTTTACACTCAGTTCTTATTACTTTGTTGCAATTCTTAAATAGCAGCTCAAATGAGTAATATAGTTTTCACATATTTATATTTATCACCATCATCACCACAACCACCACGTACCTAATGAATTGGTTCAATTTTTATGTTCATTGTAGTTGCTAAAAACATTACATTTGTACAACTACCAATATTTACCATATTTTATGGACTACAAGACGCACTTTGTTTTCTTCAAATATGACCTCCAAAATTAAAACTGTTTGTTTGTCCAACCCTTGTTCCGTTTCTCTACGGGGTCGGTTATGAGGAGAGATGATTCTTTCGTGGCGAGTTTTTATGACCGGATGCCCTTGCTGACGTCAACCTCATCAGAGGAGTTAATGAGATGAAATGAATGATGTGATATAGGATAGTAGGAAGGGAGAGGATGAAATCCGGTGATGGCACATAGCCTACTCCTGTCAAATAGCATGAAGGGGGCTGCTCAAGGCTTAACGTCCCCATCTGACAGACGAATCACCATCAACAGCGTCATATGCCCTCACTCCATATGAGCACTGCAGAGAGGTTTGGAATTTAATCCAGGCTTTTGGCACGCAATCTAATGATTAGAAATGAATGCCACCACCTCTCCTACTCTGCTGGCCAACATTCTGATGGTGAAAATTTTTCAGCCAATGGGACCCGAACGGGCTAACCACGGTATCAGACCATTTAGACTTCAATGCATTAACTTAAATTCTATACGACAAAGGCTGGATGGATAAGAGTGGGATAATATTATGGACTAACAAAGTGTTGGAGAGGGAAAGGCACTTTATGGAAGAAGTGTTCACAGCTTGTACTGGATCAATATTAGCAGTAATTTGAAAGATAATGTGAAAGAGTAATTGAGACAGGGAAATAAAGAGTTGCTGTTATTCCAGGAGGAATTACGTGGCAACTGCAACCTATAGATGTCTCAAGAACTAAATCCTTTAAAGAGTATATGAGAGAGGAATTGAGCAAATGGATGGAGATCAATATAAATTCATGCAAAAGGGTGCTTTAAAATGGGTCTACAATTGAACAGGAGTGTCAGTGGGAAACTACAATCATGGCCTAGATCAAGTGATGACTTCATTTTGAAGTCCTTCACGAAATGCAGCTTAAGGAATGCTCTCTATCGCAGTGAAGACCATATGCAGGGTGTCCCAGGAGGAATGGTCAATATTCAGGGATATGATAAGAACAATCATTTGAAGCAAAAAGCTTCACAAAAAGCTTCTGAGATAGAACACATTTAATGTGCATTTGTTTTAGGGCTTGTGGCATGCACGTATATGTCTTACCCACCCAACATCTTTGACATTTTGTAATGGGTAAGGGTTTTCTGCATGTAATGTTCGCCATATACATGTTCGTGGGTCACTGACACGTAGAGAAAGTCGCCGTGTGTTGGTACTAGGTCTACGCTGTACCATTTCAACAAAGTGTTGCTGTTCCTGTACAGGTTGTTGAACTTATTATTATTTCATATGGAAAAATAAGGATACATTGGAAATGTACATATTCCAAAAAGCTATGTACAGTATTTACAGGTCAGGTAAATTAAAATGTAATGTCCACTGTGTTCAATCAGTTCAACACTTCATCAATGGCACTATGTATATCCTGAATAGTTCCTTCAAATCTTCTTCTTGGGCACTCTGTAGCAACGTGCTGGATTGTCTGGGGGACATTGTCACAGTCGCAGTATGAGTTTTCAGCTTTTCCCCACTTGTGAAGCCAGAATTTGCATCTTCCGTGGTTTGTACGAATTCTGTTTAAAGATGTCCATGCCTTTCTAAGTAAATTGAAACCAAGTGGAGCTTTATATGGATCGTTAATTACACCCAGCTGACCAGGGTTTGAAGAAGACCATTCTTCTTTCCAGGTCTGATCAGGATTAAAATGTGATTCAGCAAGCCTTTCTCCTAATATCGACCATGCAGAAATTCAAAACATAAGCTCTAATGACATCTTCATTAACATGGTTGTTGAACTACATATTCAGAAGAAGAATAGGAACTTATGTCAGAAAGTGTCGACGATATTCCTCGACAGCAGCGAGAGCACTACCATCGCAGAAGCCATAAACATACACCATATCTGCATGTTCTTCATTAGTGTAGATGTGTGGCATTCTAGCCAGCGCGTGTACAAACACAGTTAACTGATGCTGCTCTCTGTTACCTCTCAATCCCTCGCACTACTTCACTCACAACACACAATGGACAACTGCGTGTTCAATGGGCTAGTTTAATGGCAGAAAGACATCCCGAGCAAAGAGGTTGAAAGCGACGAGGTAGGTCAGGCTAGAATAAAACGTCAAAGAGGCTGGGTGGATAAGACGAATACGTGCGTACCACTAGCCCAAAAACAAAGGTACATTAAATGTGTTCTATCTCAAAAACCATTCAGAATAGGGCATATGTCCATATGAAGCTTTTTGCTTCAAATGATTGCTCCTGTCATATCCATGAATATTGACCATTCCTCCCGGGAATGAAAGGGAGGAAGATACTACAAAGTGGGAGGGGTAGGAGAAAATTCAGACGATGATAATATTCTGGAACTTTTGGTTTTATAAGCTAATAATAACTAATTTTTAGTACGATTTTGTATGATTTTATAAAATATTGAAAATGTATCTGATATGGGTTCGGAAAGGAGGCGAGATGAAATTACAATGGTATGATTTTCGTCTGGATGCCCTTCCCGATGCCATCCTCAAGTAAGGAGCTAAGGAAGATGAAATGAATGCCGGTGAATGAAATCGTGTAAGAAGGTGGAAGGAATCAGCTTTGGCCCATTAATAAGAACTGGCCCAGCATTTGCCTGGAAGTTAAAATTCTAAACTGCAGAAAACCCTTCTCAGGAAAGCCAATGGCAGGGTTCGAACCCACTCTACTCAATATAAAAATAAGGTTGGAGATCATAGGGGCTGCAAACGCCGAATTACTGTGAATTAAAAATTCCCTGGAGCACTCAGTGACCTCGTGTATGGTTCCGAGGTTAAAAGTGTGTTTTATAACCCGTAGAATATGGTATGTTCAATGAAGATGAACTTGATTTAACAATGAAACAATGAAATCTAATAATCCAACATTTAGGTCAGACTATGGCTCACATGTAGATTTTAACAGGTTGTGTTTCATTTTAGAAAAGTTTTGCCCACTTACTGCAATATTTATATTATTTAGAGAGAACTGCATAACTAAAATAGAAGATAGTGAAAGAAATATTCTTTCACTTTATAGATCTGGTGGTCAAACAGGACGGAATTTAAGGATGAAGATCAAGACAGCACTGTTTTTATAGACCTTATGAAGTAATTGCTACAGCTTTCAATTCCAGTTTTTCTCAATTTTAAATAAATCTTTCGAAAAGAACTCTGTAGCTTTAATTATATGACTAGTTTTGTAGAATTATTCAAGGTTCTGGGTATGAAAACCAAGACCTTATTTTTTATTTTACTTTCTGAAGATATATCAGAAATATTAATAATAGGTGGTTTATAATATAAATGAATGATTGCATTAGCCAATAATATACAATAATATTTTTTTTAATGCTAATCACAAGCACAAAACTTGGGTAAGAATTCCACATATAGCACAGAGTTTTTGGAGTGGTATTGGTCGCAGCATTTCATGCACAGCTTGCAAATACAGTCGATAACCAGGTTATGAAAGCATTTGGTCATGCATAGTTTATGGTGGAAGCCATGGACAGCAAAGCATACAATGATGCACCTTATATTGTAATTTGTTTCTTTCCAATCAATTTAGCATAGCACCTATTGCATAGAACTCCCTCCAGATTTCTTTTTATTTTCTTCTTTCATTGCCTTTCATTTACCACCTTCACAGAGATGCTTGTAGACTGCAGAGCTTATCCTGTTATTAGGAAATATGGAGGTGTACTTCTTGAAAAATGAAGTAAAAAAAAAAAAAAAGGAACAATTCATCTGAAGCTTTCATAGATTATGTTGTATGGTTCAAAAAATTATTATTTAGTACATAAATAAGACTTAAATAAATTCTCTGTGCTATATTCCAGGAGTGATTTTCTCTCTCTCTCTATCTCTCTGAAAGGGTTTTTTATCAGGGGTGCAGTTTTTACATAATTATACAGTCACCTGCTGCAAAACAACAGAAACAATTAGATAAACAAATTCAGGAGATTAGAAGACTAAAAGGTGAGTTAGATACTAAAAATTTTGAGAACAATTACCTTCAAGAAAATCTTCAAGCCATACAAGAAAAATTGAAAAAAAAAAAAAAAAATAGGTGCAGCAAACAGGAAAATAAGACGCAGAGAAAAGCCAGTTGTCATTGAAGTTGAAGAAGTTCCTAATATGGACCATGAACTGTCTTCAGATAATTTAAAGCAGCTGAAAGATGATATTTAAAAAATTCAATTTTGGATCAACTGAGATATTCTGAAGCACAAGTTAAGGATTTGAGAAAGGAAACTGTCAATATCTGAAGATTTTGATGCTTTCAGAGACTATAGTGCATCTAGAACCAACCACTTGAAACTGTAGTAGTAGTAGTAGTAGTAGTAGTAGTAGTAGTAGTAGTAGTAGTAGTAGTAGTAGTAGTAGTAGTAGTAGTAGTAGTAGTAGTAGTAGTAGTAGTAGTAGTAGTAGTAGTAGTAGTAGTAGTAGTAGTAGTAGTAGTAGTAGTAGTAGTAGTAGTAGTAGTAGTAGTAGTAGTAGTAGTAGTAGTAGTAGTAGTAGTAGTAGTAGTAGTAGTAGTAGTAGTAGTAGTAGTAGTAGTAGTAGTAGTAGTAGTAGTAGTAGTAGTAGTAGTAGTAGTAGTAGTAGTAGTAGTAGTAGTAGTAGTAGTAGTAGTAGTAGTAGTAGTAGTAGTAGTAGTAGTAGTAGTAGTAGTAGTAGTAGTAGTAGTAGTAGTAGTAGTAGTAGTAGTAGTAGTAGTAGTAGTAGTAGTAGTAGTAGTAGTAGTAGTAGTAGTAGTAGTAGTAGTAGTAGTAGTAGTAGTAGTAGTAGTAGTAGTTACAGGGACTATTTAAAACTTAGACTGACTGAGTTGATTATTCACTTTCTGTCTCAAATGATCATCCCTTTTTGCTCTTTAAAACTTCACCACCATCACCATCAGTGGATTGAATCTCATCTCAGTCGGTGAACAATTACAAGTGTTTCAACATGGGAGTCCTTGCAAGTAGATTTACTAATATGTTAAACAATTTATTTTCCTTTTCAGGATAAAGGTTTGGTACTCTAAGAACAATAGCATTTGTACAGACCTTGTGAACATAGAGCAATGACACGTTTAACAAAATACCTTTGAAGTCAATAGGAATATTGATCTAGTACAACAAATAAAACTACGGTATTAGACTGCCCATGGCTCACATGACATATTATAACAGCTATGTTATGTAAAGTCTTGATATGAGATATTCCATGTTAAAATCACTTCTTATTCTCTCAACACTATCATCTCCCAAAGTTTTCAATATTATTTTAATATTTCACTACGGGGACTAGGCTAATTGACCAATATTATTTTGCACATGCATGAAACTGTTGTGCATATCAATAGCAATGCCTAAAATTATTATGAATACCTATGGCATTATTGTCTCAAAACAGTTTAACATCATGCCATTATCATTTGTATTCCTTGAAGAAACTATGTTAGCTCTACAAATAAATGAATGAATGCATGATTAAATCTTAAACTAGCAACTGAGGAGTTCTCTGCAAATACCCCTAAACCCAAAAATGTGAAAGAGAAATACTGATGGTAGAAGTTTCCAGATGCAAAAACTTGTTACACAGAGGCATGCTTCAACTCTTAAATGAGTAACAAACACAAATTAACAAAGAAGATAATGACACAAATTTCTCTTTTCATTTATAGACATCCATGGAATTCAATTAATCATTCCAAACAAATACAACATAATTTTAATCTATATCTGTTTCAAAACTGAATATATTGTGCAAAATATCTTTTATTTTCTTGTCCATTCTGTCCTGTACTCTTCTACTCAGTGTGTTTATTTTCCTTCATCTGGAATACATTCCTCTTCATCTGAGGAATGGTTATTATCATCAGCGAGCTCCTGGTACCAAGTTTCGTATCTAGAGCTAATATATTGAAGAAGTGATCAGATATCTTTCTTTTTTTGCCACTTTCCTTGCTGGTCCTTGAATGTAACGCATCCTACTGGCTGCATCCCCTAAATGATCAGTAACTAGAATGATCCATTCCATATTCTACACTATAGTAGAATTTTCTTAATTTTGTATGCATATAGAAGGGAAGAGGAAAACAGTGATGAAGGAAACAAAAAGAAAACCTAATCAGGGTTACAGCGTTCTTGCAGTGAACTCTTCAGGGATAACCCTTATTGTACATACAAGTAAAAATGGTGTCATAACACCTTCTATTAAATTAATTTTCATTCACAATGTAACAAATAACAGTTCATTTATTCTCAACTTTGATCATCATTATATACATTTGTAGTCAATATAGTTAGTAAAATCATGTACATTCATGCATACAAGTTATGCATTTCATATCAAACAGTTCTGCTTACAAAGTTAAAATGCTATAAAAAGTTTTCCTAGTTATCACAATAAAGACAGGAAATTCCAACAGCTATACACTCTAAATGCTAAAACCAGTATAAATGACCAGAAATACATAGTACTCCATGTGCAGAAGATACTTCTCAGACTTGACAATATTTCAGTCGGGATGATATTTCTTCTGTAAGCGCTCAAAGCTTTCTACGATAGCACCTCTGGAATAACAAGCGAAGAAGAAAAATTACATTAGCGAAGATAAATGACAAAATGAGCTATCACATAGTAACTCTAAGCATGTTGATTACTTAATATGGCTCAACAGTTCTTAAAAGTATCTGCACAATAGTTCATAGCCAATAAATAAGGCTGTTTAGTAATTCACAACATATTGTATTTGATAAGAAGGAAATATTAGAGCTATATGCAATGGATGCATTTTACCAGACTGTAAGAAACCTTGTCTAGAATAAGGAAGTACCAAGGAAGTGTAAAGAGTATGTACAAAAATGTTTTATGCACCCATATTGACCCACATGGCTGAGACCTGGACAAGTAGGGAGGAGAGTAGAATTCAAGCCAGCAAAATGAAATACCTAAGGAGTATACAAGGAAAGACAGATTGAGAAATGAAGACGTAAGAAAGGAGGTCGGAATGATGATGATGATGATGATGATGATGATGATGATGATGATGATATTGGTTTTACGTCCCACTAACTACTTTGTTTCGGTTTTCGGAGATGCCGAGGTGCCAGAATTTAGTCCTGCAGGAGATATTTTATGTGCCAGTAAATCTACCGACATGAGGCTGATGTATTTGAGCACCTTCAAATACCGCTGGACTAAGCCAGGATCGAACCTGCCAAGTTGGGGAGGTCGGAATGGAAAATCTAGATGAGAGAACTGATATGAGTAAACTACGGTGGTGTGGACATTTAAAAGAGGATGGAGGAGGAAAGAATACCAAAACAGATGACTGAGATGAAGTTCAAGGGGAAGAGAGCGACAGGCAGAACAAGGTGGATCAATTTGATAAAGAGGAGTGAAGAAGAAGAAACCTGGACAAAATGATTGAAGAAGAATGGTGTAAGGAGGGAGGAAGGTGGAGAAGTGTCATAAATACCCCGACCTGCCAGGAGCTGGAGGAGGAGAAAGAGGAGGAGGATGCAATAGATGTCTCAATCTCCCCTTTCTTCTCAATAAATTTTGTCAAATTATTTTGTTCTCTTTGTTTGCAAATGACACTGTAGTGTGGGGAGCAAATGGAAAGGAAGTACCGGTACGGAATATTGACATGGGGAGGAGGAGGAGCCTGCAAAAGTGTAATAAATAAAATAACTGTTGTTCAAAACCTTATATTAGGAATAATGTACCAGAAAGAAAGAATATACCCAAGTGGTCAATTATATGCTGAAGCAAATATGTTTTATGCCCTTGAAATATACAAATACAACAAAAATAAAAATATAATTGAGAACATTAAACATGAATATTCAACACGCAGTAAGATGTACCGTTATATGTTAAACAAACCCAAACTTTGTGTAACAAAATGCAATTTCTTGTACTTCATTCTGAAATTTTTTAATGTCCTGTCAGGTTCTTTACAAACTACTTCATAAGCCAGAAAACGAGTCTGAAGTGTCTTAAATCCTTTGTCATGGATAATAAAACTGTTACTGAAGAAATAAATAAATGAACATATTGTGTCATCACATTCATTTTCTATTCGATGCTCCACCATGTGCTGTTGATCATACCCATATCGTACTTCAGGCATCATTGTTAAATATATTCCTTTCTATATTAATTAACATTCTAAATTACCACACACAAGGTTTCGACCTTACGTGGTATTTTACTGATATCCTGACTTGACTCTTGAGGTTGGTGTAAAGAAAAAGTAATATCGTGCTGCCCCACAGCGTTTGTCATAAGTAGGTCAGATAACTCGTCTTGATATGCCTGTGATAGTTATAATGTTTTGTCTGCCCTTTTCATTGGTTTTATGAACATTTAATAAGAAGCGCATTATGGTATGTCACAGTAGTCACAATTCTTCCATTCTGACATCTGTTTGATAAGATTCTATCCATACACTCACTTTTTTCCTGCAGTTCTTGATGTAAAGCTTGGTACCGTGTCGTAGAAGGCAATGGTATTTTTAATCGCAGTTCTTCTAAATAGAACTGTTGTCTTGTAAGTTCACAGGTTCATCTCGAAGGAGCGCTTTAGCTGGGCAGAAAACTTTTTGAAGATAGATGGCCTTCACTCTTTCTAGTGTAGCTAGGTTATCCTTCGATAGGTGTTCCCAGATAACGTGCAAGGCACATGTCATGATGGGGTCTGTTTGTACGTAGACATTTTTCTCTTAGCAGCACGATAGTTATTAGGAATGCTCTGCCATCTTTTGAATATATCTGGAAGCTGCAAAAGGTTAGAGAATCAAAGAGTATCTAGCAGAGATTAGCATTCCTTCATGATCAGAGAAAGTGTATATTCTCTGGCTTGACAGTTAGTAATCAAACAAAGTACTTACAATGTCATTACTAAGGATGAAAATCACATATATCAGAATATTAGCTGATGTACCCGTGCTTCGCTATGGAATTCTGCACTGTGTACAGAATTCTAGGTTAAGTAGTGTACACGTTGTAAGATTGTATTAAATTTACATAATTCTTAACGTTAACCCAGAAAAGTGACGGGGAGTCACCTATGTCTTTTCTCATGTGAAGACTGGGTTAGGGAATTTTCAGTGTAACGGTAGGCCCTCTAGCCTACTATCAGCCACAATCAAGTTGCAGAGTTTTCATTACGATGGTAGGCCCAGCTGTCTACTGTGCCTGTTTACATCCTTAGAAAGACTGTCTTTGTGGTTTTCCCAACTGAAGTCAACATAAGTCATTACAATAACGTCAGTAGGAAGGTCGCAATTAAAAGCAATGCTATCATATTCAATACTGGATCAAATGAAAAACCGCACATTTTCTCACTTTTAACAAACAGTACTACACTGTCGATCTAACAGTCCAAAGTTCCAGAGCTGGAATTACCAGGCAGCAGACAGCCGTGATATCATTATTCCATTAAGTGTGCACACTGCTCATTCCAATCAGCACCTCAGAGTAGGGATCCAATAGCTGGAATACTATGATTAAACAGAGTGTTAGGTACCAGTAGTTATTATTCCATTAAGTGTCCACACTACTCATTCCAATCAGCGCCTCAGAGTAGGGATCCAATAGCTGGAATACTATGATGAAACAGAGTGTTAGGTACCAGCAGTTACCAGCAAATTTATGAACCAGAGGAATTGCATGTTAAAGAAGAGAGTTATGTAACTCCCCAGCTATTTACCACCAATATTCAAGCAGGCTGTTATACTCGGTATGTAGCAGTAATCTCACCTATCGGAGATGAGTGGCAGCAGAAGACACATAGCACATCACAACAAACAATGGTCAATGTAATATTATTGTTGATCAATTTTATAAACTTTCTATATTATAGGCCTCCACATCGAGTTTTCTTCCAACTCTGTGATATTAGGGCATCTAATGTAAAGTGAGTTCTCCATTCTTTCGAAGTGTCAGACCTCTATTTTTTTTTTTCTCTCGGACTAGTGTTATATAGTGGTTAGTTGCCGAGTTGTACTTCTTCTTCAAACAATAATCACCACCACCAGCAGGGAGTTATGAATACCATGCCAGAAAAAATGCTTGTCTTTTGCAGCAAACTATTTGTCGAGCCATTTTCCAACTTCCTCGAAATTGCTGAAGTGCTGCTCTGCGAGCGCGTCCCCCATTGATGCAAAGAAGTGATAGTCAGATGGTGCCAGGTCAGGGTAGTACGACTGCACCCAGCCCATCCAAGGGATTTCAAGGTGTCTTTCACTCATTTTGCTGTGTTAGATGGTGCATTGTCATGTAACAAATCACTCTGCCATGTCTTCTGGCCCATTCCAGTTGTCTCAATCAATGCGCGATTTAAATTAACCATTTGTTGGCGATAGCGCTGTGCATTAACGGTTTTGCCGGGCTTCAAGAGTTCATGATACACAACACCGCTCTGGTCCCACTAGACACAAAGCATGATCTTCTTGCCGAAGCGATTTGGCCTTGGTGCTGAAGGACCAGCTTCACCAAGTGACAGCCACAATTTTCGCCGCTTTGGGTTTTCGAAACAAATCCATTTTTCGTCACCTGTCACAATTTGAAACAGAAATTATTTTCTTTCGTGGCGTTGAAGCAGCATTTCACAAGTGACTTTACGTGTTTCCATTTGCCGTTCATTCAAATCGTGTGGACCCATTTACCGAGTTTACTGATCTTCCCCATTGCTCGTAAATGTCTGCTGATTGTTTCTTGGGATACATTTAATGCTTTTTCAATTGCTGTTGAGTTTGAGTTGGGTCATCATCCAGTAACGTTTGCAATTGCTCGTCTTTGCACTTTTGTGGCCTACCAGAGCAAGCACTGTCTTTCACACTGAAATCACCATATTTAAATTGTTGAAACCATGTCTCACATGTTCTAATTGATGGAGCGTGTGCACCATATGTTTCTACCAGCAAACGATGACTTTCCACAGCCTTTTTCTTTTGAGTAAATAAGAAAAGCAATGCGTGCCACAAATGTTCTTTTTCAGGTACAAACGGTGACATGATCACTTAACGATACAACACAGACGCTAATGTTTAGCGAACTCAACTTGTGTGTGTTTATAGATTAATGTCAGACGAACAAACTGACGTATGTGTCAAATTCATACGCTGCGTACTGTTCGCTGGCGCCATCTCTTAGTGAAACCGGAAAAGACTTATGCATACACCAGGTACAGTCCAATACTGTTCGTTCAGTCGCCGGAAACTGAAGTGTCTGAAATCAGAATATGTATTAGGATCATCCTCCTTCAGAGCTTTCAGTATGTTTACCAGGTGTATGCATAAGTTTCTGCCGGTCTTTGTGGTAAAGAAAACACGTAATTTTTAAGGGAAGTTAATTTTTTGTTTATTCGAAATATAGGCCACCAGCTTCTACACACTTCGCTCATCTTTCAGGTAAGTTATGAATACCATGCTAGAAGAAATGCTTGTCTTTTGCGGCAAACAATTCGTCGAGCCATTTTCCAAGTTCCTCAAAATTGCTGAAGTGCTGGTCTGCGAGCGCGTGCCCCACTGATGCAAAAAGGTGATATATGGTGCCAGGTTGGGGCAGTACGACGGCACCCGCCCCATCCAAGCGATTTCAAGGTGTCTTTCACTGGTTTTGCTGTGTGAGATGGTGCACTGTCGTGTCGTGTAATAACTTGTGTGTGTTGGTAGGTTAATGTCAGATGAACAAACTGACGTATGTGTCAAATTCATACGCTGTGTACTGTTCGCTGGTGAAACCAGAGAAGACTTATGCATAAACCTGGTAGATCATATGGACCCTCCCTTTTCAGTTAATGCTCAGCACAAAAGATTACACTGGAAAACAGCTGTTCGACCTCAATGGAAAAAATGAGTGGATGACGTTGGCGGGTTTAGACACAAATGAGGATGAGATGAAGGGTTACTGCACTCTCTACACTCTAATGTCACAGGTTTGAAAGGCCAAGGTATTCAATTATACTAGAGCAAAGATGAGTGCCTCTTCATATCTCAAAGTGCTATGAATGATGAGCAGAAATACTCTGCATGTTAAATTAAAAAACAGTATGAAAATATTCCCACTGTGTGATGATCTGTGATAAATTTTGTTTCAATGTGCACCATAGTGCAGGCCAGAGCTTTAAACTTGTGTGTCACATGTTTTAAATTCAGTTTCTGAATACACTCAGTGGTACTTTAAATATGACGTAAATCTGTTAAGCGAAAAGCACCCTACAGGAACTTAGGTATTCAAGAACTAAAGACTGCAACTATAGTATCACCACAGCCCATCCCATTTTTATCGTATTTGTAAGCAAATTAGTATCAAACTCATCGATGAAAAGTTACAAAACTAGTTATAATTTCTTTTTATGCTGGTCATGAGTTTGCTTATTCATTTGTCAATAAATCCACAAGAACAAAATTAAGAATTAAATACTTGGATTATCGCTCACCTGAATGTGGGGAGGCCCAGCAAGAACGCACTTACATGACCAGCATCTAAAAAGCGCACTTCTGCACCAGGCCAAATGTCAGCGAGATCAGCACAGCCCTCTCGAGGAACATAAGCATCGTCTTTAGCACATATAGCAATTATGAGAGATGTATCCACTGGGATCTCAAAGTTGCTCAAATGAGTACATTCATCCATAATGCCTCTCATGAAGAGAAATGCTTCACGCTCTTGTAATTTGGCCAATTTCTTTTTATCAGGGCCTGTAACAAGCACATCATAAGCTTATAAGATTATGTGACTAATCACATGGATCTGAAAAGAGAATGGACAAAAATAGCGACTGGAAAATTCAGTATTTCACTAATCGTAAGCGACAATGTCTTGTGGGGTAGCATGTTTAACATCATCTACATGTATTTACATATCCAAACACATGAGGTGCATGTATGCAAAACTACTAGATAACATATATAGTGTTCGTCAAGAAGAAACTGATGTCATTATCTTCCTGTTTCTGCTTTCTTTCACTAATAAATACTTTGTATGGTTCCACAGATGGTAGGTAAAGGAAGTTTTATCCTCAGGTCTTCCAGGAAGAAAGTTTGCCTGGGCAATGTGTGTATCATTGTATCATCCTTTTGCTGCAAATTTCCCTGCTTTAAGCGCTGATTTCAGGAATCTCATTTTAATGCTTGTCGACTTTTTGTAGGGTGAGACCATATGTTACTATTGGAGTTATTGTAGTGTCAAAAAGTGTCAGTGTTGTTGATAAATCAAGAGATGGTAAATTTTTTATATTAAAAATTGCTGCTGCTGTCCTATCTTCAATGTGAGTTTTGTATGACGAAGAGCTTGTCTGTAATGTTAATCCAAGGTATTTAAATTTTCTTACAATGTCTAATGGTTCGTTTTTTAGTAATATGGTGTCCTTTACTAACATTTTTCCTCCGTTCCTAAAAGTGATGAAAATTCAAAATAAATTTAGATAATGTATGTCATTGATGAGCAACATGGATTCTTTTCAGGATGGTCAACCTGTAGCAATCTTCTTTTACTGTATCAGTTCCCCTTGGATGCAATACAGAACCATTCTCAAGTGGACTGCATGTATACAGACTTCTCAAAAGCTTTTGACACTGTCGACCGATATCTTACTCCAAAAACTAACAGGCTACGGAATTAATGGGCCTCTCCTCTCATGGTTTGAATCATATCTTAAAAATCACCTGCAGATTGTTAAAATAAGGAATTATTTTTCTGCGCCTATTATTGTTACCAGTGGAGTTCCTCAAGGGTCTCACCATGTACCCTTACTTTTTACTCTCGACACAAATGACATTAAAAATATACTTAAGAATTCTGAATTGCTTTTGTTTGCTGACGATGCAAAATTTTTATGCAAATTAATTGTCCACTTGATTGTTTAAAACTTCAAGAAGATTTGCATCATCTGGAAAAGTACTGTATTCAAAATGAGTTGAAACTTAATCATGAGAACTGTAAAATAATATTATTTTTTGAAAACAAGAAGATAATATCATTTCAGTACTAATTTAGTAATAACAACATTCAAACTCCTGTTTCACAATTTAAATGACCTTAGTGTTTTATTCAGTTATACTCTATCGTTTAATGAACATATCGAAAATATTTGTAAGAAAGCATTTCAAAGATCGGGTTGCATTACTAGATATTCTAGAGAATTTTCAAACTTAGCTACCTATCGATTGCTGTATGCGTCTATGGCATGCCCTATACTAGAATACTGTACAGCTGTTTGGAACCCTTCTCATCAGACCTCTATCCATAGATTAGATTCAGTACAACATAAATTTCTTTGTTTATATTCATTTAGAGCAGGATTCTTATATGATAATGTTGATTACACATCCCTACAACAGTCCTTAAATCTGCATAGCCTGTCACAATGCCGTGAATTATTGGATACACTCTTCATTTTTAAATTGCTTCATTCCTTGGTGAATTGTCCACAACTCCTTGCGAAAATTAACGTAAGTGTACCAGACAGACACACAAGGTTCAAAAATACATTGTCTACAAATTGGCACAGAACTAACTACGCATTCAATGGGCCAATTGAACGAATGTCAAGATCTCTAAACAAAGTGGATATTGAATATTTAACTGCTCACTGTCAAAATTTAGAAATCACTTACATAATCTCCAGAATTGACTATTACTTTCGTGTGCTTACTTGTAATATAACCTGTGTATATATCTGTACATATTTTTCTACTTATACTCCATTGAACTTTCTTTTTAGTGTGTTTTGTTTTGTTTATTCTTCTCTATTGTTGTGTAAAAAATGGTATTACCATTAATAAAGTATTATTATTGTCAATCCATTTATCAAGACTGTTTGGAGATGTCTGTAGGTCCGCTTTGTTCAATGTCCTTAGGACCATGTCATCAGCATACAATATGAGCAAAGTTTCTCCTTCTCCTCTTAGTATTTTCCCAATGTCAGCAGCAACAACGTTGAAAAGTACAGGGCCGATACGGTGTCCTTATAGAACTCCATTTTTTTAAAATAATATATTTAGACTTTGAGACAGACAATACATTTAAGAATCGGGACAGTAACCTTTCTGCTATAATAAAAATGTATGAAGTATGTACTATCAGAATTTACCATTCCTCCTCTGTTTGTTGGAAAGTATTCTTCAATAAAATTAACAGTAATAAGTTTAATTAGCCGGCCCCGTGGTGTAGGGGTAGCGTGCCTGCCTCGTACCCAGAGGCCCCAGGTTTGATTCCCGGCTACGTCAGGGATTTTTATCTGGACCTGAGGGCTGGTTCGAGGTCCACTCACCCTACGTGATTAGAATTGAGGAGCTATCTGATGATGAGATAGCGGTCCCGGTCTAGAAAGCCAAGAATAACGGCCGAGAGGATTCGTCGTGCTGACCACACGACACCTCGTAATCTGCAGGACTTTGGGCTGAGCAGCGGTCGCTTGGTAGGCTAAGGCCTTTCAAGGGCTGTAGTGCCATGGGGTTTGGTTTGGTTTTTTTTTTTAAGTTTAATAACTGTAGGATGCAAGAAATAAATAAAAATATAAAATCATAAATATTTCCCTCATTATTCATCACAGCATGAATTCTTATTGCATATCGGATGGGAAATTTTATTTTCACAGCTTTTTGTTATAAAGCATTAATCAGCATTTATGGAGATATTCAAGAAATACATTTTAGAGCTTCTCTATAACTACTATTTCACCCAATGTGGATATAATTCTTTATAGTCTAGATTGTAGTGCCTTCTTCCCCAATCTTAAATACCGATTTTTATTACATATTGTTCACCTGTTTTCTCATGACTGCATTTCCTTCTTGTTCTGGACATGACTGATACACGAACATTATACTAATTTTTAAACATTCTTACAAAAGTACAGACAAATCCTATTTTGTTTATATATTTGGTGGTAATCACTATCTTAATTGATAAAACAACTAGAATATCAATTTCACAGCTGGACAAGCGGATTTATACAGACAGACATGACGGAAATTTAGAAACTACATTTCCTTCTTGTTCTGGACATGACCGATACACGAACACTGTACTCATTTTTAAACATTCGTACAAAAGTACACGACACACTCAAAAATTTCCAGAAGGGTTTGGAAGTTTGTGGTGATGCTGGAATGAGGCAATTCAGTTGAAGGCAGATATACAGAGAAGATAGATCTGCCTGCAGAGCTGTATGTAATGTATTTGTGAGGCAATATATGAAGTATAACTCAATATGATGACACTTCGTACTATGTACTTGACACAAGTGATTTGTGTTATTGTTTTATGTGGATGTAACATCACTATATTACTGCTCATTGTTTGGCTCCAGTTTAGAGGGTCCAGGATTCATTTCTTAGCCGGACTGGGATAAATCCGCAAATATCCGCGAAGTTAGTGTCTTGGCGGATACAAACTGTACGACAGTGCGGATAATTTCTAAATTATGACGTTTACTGACTTCACTCATTGTTTATGCTTGTGGTTAGGCAACCCTTGACACTGGTGTGGGAGAATAGTGATATATAAAGAGCCTTGAGACCATAAAGCCGTAAATCTGTCCTAAGCCTAACTGGCTCCTGCCCGCAATTAATGGAAGGAAGGAACAAAGGTCAATACGCCGGCAGTTGTCGCAAGAGAAAATCCCTGGTGCCAGGTGTCAGGCCTATTGTATTATGTTAACAGATCTGTCCGTTTCAATACCTTGGGTGTAATATATTGTAGTTAAATATTTACAATATCCGCAGATAATCATTTTGCGGATGCGGATAACCATTCGTAGATGCGAATGAAGGAAGTGCAGATGCGGAGTGGATGCGGATATTATTTTGTATATCCGCGCAGGGCTCAAGTTATGTAAGGGTATAGGGCTGTAACACTGGGCCAAATCTGTACATGCAATGCAGATCACACCAGTGACCTCACAAGGATCTGGGAAAAGTGACAGAGAAAGAAGACAGATTGTTTGGCAGAGGAGGGAGATGATATATCTCATGGCCACTTAAAATTTGAGCTTTCTGCTACCAACCATGCAGTACCAAATTCTATTCATACAAACTTATTCTCCCCTCTTCAGTTAACTTTCAGCGCCTTTCCTTTCACATTTCTTCAAGTATAATTCCTTTAGCACATTGGCCGATACACTATCAAGATGTTGTTGTATTTATTTGTCCTTAAATACTATCAACCAGTACTGAGATCAATCTTATGGTTGAAGCTTAAAAAAGCCAGTGATAAAATACAGAGGGATATAGAAAAATGCAGACACTCTTTGATAGTTAATATCTTTGGAACAAAATAACATATTGTTGCAATTCTTGCACAGTAGCATAGTCCATTGTTTTCTCAAAAGATGATGGTCACGTGAATGGCACAACAATCTTGGCACGCGTTTTCCAGCAGATGGCAGTGCAGCAATGAATGAAGTAAGATTGTTGTTTGAGCAACGCAAGGCCATACTGAAGTGGTACTGGAAGTATGAAAACATGATGGAGGTACAACGACAAATGGCGTAATGTGTACAGAACTCAGCCACCAACGCGTACAACAATGTATCGTATTCAGAATAAATTTGAAGCTGATGGTACTGTTCAGGATGTGCATAAGAAAAGGTCTGGCCGACCAAGAAACTCCAGCTTCTAGCGCTGCTATGTTGCAACATTTTACTAAAGTCACCTCAAAAATCTGTGAATCAGCGTGCACGTGAAAGCAGGGTAAGCTGATCAACCGTATGACAAATTCTGAAGGCTGCAAAGCGGAAAGTGTACATTCCAAGATCACTGCATGGTATGGACGAGGACAACCTGGATCGAACGATGGAGTACGGTAAGTGGTCTGAAGGCGTACTTTGATAATGATGATGTTTGTTGTTTAAAGGGGCCTAACATCGAGGTCATCAGCCCCTAATGGTACGAAATGAAATAACAAAAAGTTCAAATTCATCAACTGACCAAAATAAAAAACGTCATGAAGAATGAATGGATGGACATGAACCCAACAAAAAAAAAAAAAAAACCAGTGGATCAGACTCAAAAAAAGATTGTAAATAATAGCATTACTGACCAAGGGACCACTTATAAAGCACAATGATGCTTGATGTCTAAAGGGGTGCAAAATCCACGTCTAAGGCCCCACAGAATGGTACACGTCGCGAGTAAAGTAGAACCATGGTATTTGTCATGTTGGGGTACTAATCAAAAGTAGCGAAGACTCACGGTGTTCCACACAAGATGGTACTACTCACAAGTATTGCACTTCGTACAGGGAACGCAGACCTATGGTGTTTCTCACACAATGGCGCCACTCATAGCCAACGCAAACCGATAAGGTTCCTCACCTAGGTGTACTAACCACAGGGACTCGCACTATCCCATGGCGTTCATCACATAGTGGGTACTAATCACAGGCAGCGCAGACCCACAGTGCAGCTCATATAGCGGTACAACTCACAGGCTACGCCCAGACGCGCGGTGTTGCTCACATGGGTACGACACACGGGTACTGGAAACCCCCAGGCCAGCCTCTTTACTGCTACTAATCACAAACCTATTTTGTACCTAATTTAGTGGTACTACTCGCAAGTACAGGCAACCCATGGTGTTCCCCGCATGATGGTACGAATCAAAAGTAGTTTCATGGTTCTGATTCAATCAACCCCACAGGGAGTGAAGGCGTACTTTTTGAGGATGAACGTTTTGCAGGGATGTTACCTGGTCTGACGAGGCGCAATTCAAACTGAACGGTACTGTAAACCACCACAACTGCTTGTACTGGGCTCCTGAAAATCCTCATGTGGACAAACGTGTTAATCTACCCGGTGTTAATGTGTGGTGTGGTCTGTCATCGTACGGTTTGATTGGCCCATTCTTCTTTGAAGGTACCGTAACTGGTGAGGTGCATCTTCATATGCTGCAAACATCCATTTTACCTCCCATCCGAGTGGTGTTTGGAAATGAAAGATTTTACCTATCAACACACCACAGAGATGTCAGAGCCTACTTGGATGAAAATCTACCTGCATGATGGATAGGTCGAAGAGGAGCTGTCAAATACCCACCATGGTCTCTAGACCTTACACCTCTTGACTTCTACCTATGGAGGACCTTGAAAAATGAAGTTTATCGACAGAAGCCAGCTACTCTGAACGAGCTATGAGAAACCATCGAGGCGCCCTGTGCAGCTATCAGACTGGCAACAATGACAGCCGTATTTAGGTCAGCAGTTCAGCAGTATCAACGTTGTTTGGCTGCTAATGGGGTTCACTTGGAACACATAAAATAACCCCCCTGTCATGCAAGAATTGTAACAGTATGTCATTTTGTTCTATTAATATTGACTATCAAAGAGTGTCTACATTTTTCCGGACCCCTCTGTATATATGTGAAACAACCAAGCTGACCTTTTCCCCGTATACACCTGCTATAGGGAATCTGAATACCGTTAATAAGCCCAGTGGCTTAGCTGCTGGTTTCCAACCTCAAAGGCTGAAGTTCTAATCCCAGCCACACCTGGGTTGAGATTTTTATCTCAAAAATCACGTGGTATCAGGAAGAGCATCCTGCCTTAAACCCCCTGGCCAAAACTAAAATGAACCTAGGTGGCTCTAGTGACACCAGAAATAACTGGGTAAGATGAAGGAAGTTTTTTAAAAATGATATACAGCACTATGTTAAAAGTTGAAGAGGGAACTACAAAGTATATGCTAAATTTTCCAGTCCCCCTCTATGAAATGTGAAACAACACTATACAGAAGCAAAAGAAATTAGAAGAAAACAACAAATATTACATGACAATGAGAAAGAACAGCATCTTCAGAAACTACAGTAAAGGCCAGGTAGTTTTCAAAAACATCAACACACAAATACATATAGATTACCAGCTGGAGTAACCCTGCTTCGCTACAGATTCCAACATTGTATATAGCATTCTAGATGAAGTTGTGTATACATTGTGAATAATGTTATTTATAGGCTAGACTATAGTGCATTATTCCCCGACTTTACATACCAATTTTCATTAAATTCTGTTCACATATTTTCTCGTGGATGGCAATAAAAATCTAAATGCATTAATATCTCTTATCATAGCCAGTACGGTACAAATGTATAAGACATAAATGATCAGAAATTTAATTCTATATGACTTTAGTTATGACGTATTTATTGACAGACTACTAATAACATAGATTTCTGAGAATTGAATTTTAGGCCTTCCCCTAAACTACCATTTCACTCAGCGTGAGTAAAATTATTTATAGCCTAGATTGTTGTGCCTCATTCCCCAAACTTTAAGTAAGTACCTAGGTGTTAATATAAGTAAAGATCTTCACTGGCGTAATCACATAAATGGGATTGTAAATAAAGGGTACAGATCTCTGCACATGATTATGAGGGTATTTAGGCATTGTAGTAAGGATGTAAATGGGAGGGCATATAAGTCTCTGGTAACATCCCAACTAGAGTATGGTTCCAGTGAATGAGACCCTCATCAGGATTACTTGATTCAACAACTGGAAAAAATCTAAAGAAATGCAGCTCGATTTGTTCTGGGTGATTTCTGACAAAAGAGTAGTGTTACAGAAATGTTGCAAAGTTTGGGCTGGAAAGACTTGGGAGAAAGGTTTCGAGCTGCTCGTCTAAGCGGTATGTTATATAGATGTTGATTCCCATAGGGAACCTGAAATATTTGTCCCGAATGAGTAAATTTATAATACCAATGTAGTTGGTCGGTTACTGGACCAGGAGTGAGTTAGCTGGTTAATTTATATGTCCAGTAAGCTGTATGTTCTGAGCTGTCAGTGGAGGGATGGCGTGGAATGACATTAATAGACTAATAAGTTTGAGTGGTGTTTTTAAAAGTAGGAAGGATCACAATATGAAGATAAAGTTGGAATTCAAGAGGACAAATTGTGGCAAGTATTTGTTTATAGGAAGGGGAGTAAGGGATTGAAATAACTTACCAAGGGAGATGTTCAATAAATTTCCAGTTTCTTTGCAATCATTTAAGAAAAAGCTAGGAGAATAACAGATAGGGAATCTGCCCCCTGAGCGACTGTCCTAAATGCAGATCAGTAGTGATTGGTTTACATACTGATTTTCATTAAATTCTCTTCTGCCATTTTTGCATGATACACGTATGTACATACATACATTCATACAGACAGATGACAAAAAATTAAAAAGTGCATTCCCTTGTTATTGTGAATGTACCGGGCGGTACACCTCTACACCGTTTATTTAAAAGTTGCGCCAGTTGAAACTCCTCTTCTGGAGGAAGGTTGAACTTTATCTATTCTATTAATTCTCTACTTTCTCAGAAGATGTCACCACGTGGAAAATTTTGAGTTTTTGAACTGTGTCACTTTTGATGTGTTTTTGTTTCGCTTGAAGTAAGAAGTGTGAACTTTCTCTTCTAGAGGACACTACTGAAGATCAACAATAGCGCACCCTAGTGCGGAGTCAAAGAACTATTTTGTTGGAGAAATTTTTATTTCAAAAGTTTGTTTCTTGTTAAATTTCTTTCTGTTATTGTTTAAGTTGGCTGTATACCCCTCTTTTTCCCCTTGTTTTAGATTTATCCAATCCCGAATTTCTTTTAGTAATTTCTGACCAATCTGGTGTATCTTCCCCCAACTTGTATCTGTTGCGGGGTCCTATCCAATAAAAACATTGTGGGCGGGTGTTTTCATTCCCCTAACGCCTAGAAACTTCCGCGAGAGTATATAAACTGCTGATTTTGGGGTCTCCGGGCCACTTCTGTTCCATCTTTCAGTGTATTAAGTACATAGCAGGAGGCGGGAAGCGCCTCTTTCTTCTTCAGCCGTTCAACACCAGGTAATGGCCTATTAATAACTTCTTTTCTTGCTAGGTAGGCAGTTTAACACTCGCGGCGGGTTCGAAGCATTTCCATCATGTAACCTTTTCCTAAAATGTAATTACTCTTTTCATCTTTTTCTTGTAAAGCTACATATTGGGATAGAGAGTGCTAACCCTCTCGAGCTCCCACTCACATTTGTTTTGAGGTGAACTTATTTTCTCAAACTATTCTTCGTTTATGTAATGTAAAGTGTTCTTCTCTAAGTCACCTCTGTAGTATGGGATTAGCCCTTGCGTTAGCGGCCCAGAGCCAGATTAGGTTTTAAAAACAAAGTGTATTAGGAGTGCAAGTTCGCCTCCTCTCAAATTGTTATTTTAGAGGTCATGTAATCAACCTTCTTTTCATGTAATAGACCTCCGTAGGTTGGGTATTTTACCCCTGTGAATACGTCCTTAGAGGACAGCTTGAAAGTAGAGTTTGGTGTGGCCTTGTGATAGGCTTACAATTTTGAGAGCGGATCGCTCTTTGAAATTTGTTTCTGTATGCCTCGTGCAGGCTTTATGTGTAATGTTTGGAGCCAGTGCTCCTGGGCATGAATGGGGTTTTCTGCCCCTTGGCTAAAATTTTTTTTTTGGAGTAAGGCGGGGCTGATTGCCCAAGAGTTATGAAGTAAGGGCACTGAGCCCGAATCCAGTAATATTGTACCTACATTTTTGCTACTCTGTACCTGTTATGATTGTTATCTCTTGTTTTTGAAAAGAAAATATAACCTAGTTAAATTTTAAATTAATTTTACATTGCACGTTAATTTCGTAGCTTGAAACCCATTCACACCCGCACCTTCTTTCACCTCTACCTACCACGGATATCTCCGTAACAAGTGGTAGCAGAGCGTGGTTGAATGGGTCTCAATTTAGCCCCTTTTGACGGCTAAACATTGCTTTAATTCGAACTCTAACAATTTTCTCAGTTGCTGGAATTTTTTGAGGTTTTTTTTAATTGTTCTGTCATCATGTCCGGCCCTCGCGATGTTCTCCTCCTTAACTATTTGCGCAAAGAGGAGTTGATATACGAGTTAACTATCAGAAACGTTCAATCTGGAGGCACGGTTGCAATAGACACTAACAAGCTTAGAGAGTCCCTTGATTTGCCCATTTCCATCCCCAATTTGGGAGAGAAAGAAATTGACGACTCTCTTTCCACGATCACGGAGAATATTACTGGGCTAGCTTCCGTAGTTAGTTTTTTTGATGAAAATGATCCGTCTCCTAACCAAATTAAGCGTGTGCAAGGCAGATTATATCACTTTTCAAATAGAGTTAATGATCTGTTGTCTCTGAAGGTGAATGACGTTCAGAGGAAGCAAGCTAATACGCTCCTTGAAACTATCTCTGAATTGTCTAGTAAAGTCACTCAATTGTTAACTGGGGAAGTTCCTCCCAAATCTGATCAGCCCACCATAGTGAATGTAAGTAGGGAGGAAGAACCTGCTAAGGGAGAAGGCAATAGGATAACCGTTGCTGCTCAAACTATCTCTGCCCCATTGGACAACGAGTCTGAACGCCGCACATCGTTGAACAATGTACGTGCTGAATTAACTTCCTTGCCATTGAAACCTTTACCTACTATGTCGCCCGGGTTTAGCAGCTTGCCTCATCCATTGGCAATGTTGCTCAGAGGTATATCCAAGTTTTCCGTTAATACCACCAGTGACGTAATTTCATTTTTAAGATTTCTAGTGGAATTTCAGGATCATGCCCTTGTGTTTTCTCTTTCCCCATGTCAAATTTTGCAAATTATCTATCCTTATGCTATTGGGGTTCTCTCAGATAAAATAGTAAGAGCCATAGCTGAACAGTCATCTATCAAAGATTTCCATGCACATCTGCTTGCAAATTTTATTCCTGCCCGCGCGAGGTCATCTCTTATTCAGAAATACTATTATCGGGTACAGCGCTTGGATGAAAACCTGGCAGACTTCATCCAAGATATTAAGTTTTATACTAGGGTGTTTGCTCTCCACTTCCCTGAGGATCAGATCGTGCAAGCTATTGTCGAAGGGATTTCACCACCCTACAGGTCATATTTGTGTTTCGCGGCGTGCCCGCAAACCTTCTCTGAACTGGAAGCATTAGCCGTCTCTGCGGAAGGAGTTAGGTATGCCGATTCCTTGCGTGTGGCAAAAGAACCCCCGCCTTCTTTTAGTAATACTCGGCTTCCACCTCGCCGATCAGTCACCCCTCGTAAATGTTATGCTTGCGGGTCGCCTGACCATCTGCGCAATAAGTGTCCTCTGATCAAGTCTAGTAGGGCAAATAATGGAGCTGGTTCATCACAAGGCTGTTTTAAGTGTGGGGCCTTCTCACATATCGCCAAAAATTGCCCAAACTCAAATAGCACCCCCTCCTGCTCAACTTCTGGTGCAAATTCCACCTATGCCAATAATAAAAAGTGACTAGTGGCATCGGCTGAGTCGACTAATCCATCTTCCCGAGACTCAGCCCCTAGTAAACAGGTTGTAAATGCAGAGAACAATCAGCCTTCAAATTCATCTTTTGAATGCCCTAAAGAATGTCTTAGGATTGCGGCGGATACCCCCGCACCTGTTCCTTTTCTTAAGATTGAGTTAAATAACGAGCCTATAACAGCTCTCTTAGATTCAGGCAGTGTTTGTTCGATTATTTCGGCTGAATGGTATTCTAAATTGAAATCTGTTTGTAAACTACCTGACCATGTCTCAGCTCTTATTCAATATGTTTCGGCTAATTCATCGCCATTAGAAATTCTAGGTTCCGTACTGGTCAAAATTCGTATTTTTAAATTTACATGGAAAATCAAACTGTTTGTGGCTAAGCACTTGTCTTGCCCCATCATATTGGGAGCGGACTTCATTTCTCACACTGGTCTTGTGCTCGATCTCCAGAGTAGGTCGTGCACATTCAAATTTGCGTCCAATTGTAGAATTCCCTTGTTAAAGTGTAATTCTGTATCATGTTCATCTATTTCGCCTACCCAGGATGAGATGTTGTTAGACCTTAGACATCTACCTGAGGAGCAGGCTGATAGTATTCGGAAACTGTGTCAGTCGTTTCCCGAGGTGTTCTCTGATACTCTTGGTGTTACTGACCTTATTGAATACAAAATTGAGGTCACGGATTCGATTCCTGTCCGTTTTCCACCGTATAGGCTATCTCCACCTAAAATGAAGGCTCTGAAAGAAATCATCGATCAGATGTTGAAGGATGGTATTATTAGGCCCTCTAAGTCAGCGTATTCTTCGCCTATTTTTCTAGTCCCGAAACCCCAAGGAGGCTTCAGGCCTGTCATTGATTACAGGGCTCTCAATCGGAAGGTGGTGTTGCAATCTGTGCCCCTTCCCGACCTTCATTCTTGCTTTTCATGGTTTCGTAAGGCCAAGTTCTTCACCATCTTGGACTTGAATCAGGCCTATAATCAAATTCCCCTTGCCGAAGAGTCTAAACATCTTACAGCGTTTGCCACGGACTGGAACTTATACGAATACAACCGCGTGCCTTTCGGGCTCCCCACGGGGGCAGCTGTGCTCACTAGGCTACTAGATAGGGTCTTTTCCGACATCAAATTTGAGTACTTATATCACTACTTGGATGATGTCGTCGTATTTTCCGAGACTTTTGAAGAACATCTAGATCATCTGCGAGAAGTTCTGAATCGCCTTCGTAAGGCTGGGTTAACTGTCAAGTTGTCCAAGGTTGCCTTTGCTAAGCCCTCTATGTCATTCCTAGGGCATATTGTGTCACCCGATGGGGTAGCTGTCGATCATTCTAGAACACAGGCCATCCGTGATTTTAAACCTCCTAAGGACATCAAAGGTATCGCTAGATTCATTGGTATGGTGAATTTCTTCAGGAAGTTTATTCCTAACTTCGCTAATAGAGCGGCGCCCTTAAACCTTCTTCGTAGGAAAGGCATCAAATTCGAGTGGGGACCTTCTCAACAAGCCGCTTTCGAAGATCTTAAATTAGCTCTCTGTAATGCCCCTGTACTTGCTATGCCTGATTTCTCGAAGAAATTCATCGTCCAAACGGACGCGTCGTCGTCAGCTGTACCTGCAGTCCTTCTTCAAGAGACTGAACTAGGGAGGCGTCCCATCGCCTATGCATCTAGGACTCTATCGGCTCAAGAAGCCAAGTATTCCATCTATGAGCTCGAAGGGTTGGCAGTCTTATTCGCCTTAGAAAAGTTCCGTCTCTATCTGGAACATGTCAAATTCGACCTGGAGACAGATAACCAAGCCTTAAGCTGGGTCTTAGGTAGACCGCGTCGTACTGGTCGTATAGCCCGTTGGGCCATCCGTATTTCCGCCTTCCAATTCGATGTCAGGCATATCAGAGGTACCGAAAATGTTGTGGCTGATGGACTCAGCCGTATGTTTTCAAACGAGGTCGAGACCCATGAACCGGTCGACAGTTCATCACCTTCCGAGTCCATACTATCCGAGGTTAATGCCATCCTAACCGATGCTCCCATGCTCTTTAGGGATATCGAGAAATACCAACGTGAAGATCCTACGCTGGCTCCGATAATGGAAACCCTTTCTTCTGGGGAACATGCTGTCCCTTATGTTATGAGGAATGGTGTTCTATGTTGCCCTTCGAAGCATGATAAGTTGATGAAAGTTGTTGTTCCAGCGGTTCTTGTACCTATGATCTTCAAATACTATCATGAGACCCCATTGGGGGGGCATCTTGGAATCTTTAAAACTCGTGAAAAGATTCGTGAAATGTTCATATGGAAAGGTATGGACGGTGAAATTCGGGAACTCGTAAAAGCATGTAAATCTTGTTTGATCAGTAAACCCACCATGTCCACTAAGGTAGGCCTTTTGTCTTCTCATCAAGCGTCGCGCCCCATGGAACGCCTGTATATTGATTATGTGGGACCCTTCCCCCAGTCAAAGGGCAATGCCAACAAGTTCATCTTTGTGTGTGTAGATGGTTTTACAAGATTTTCCTGGTTATTTCCGACTAAGCTGGCTACCGCTCAGTCAACCATTACTTGCTTAAATTCTATTTTTGCTTCTTTTGGTCCGTGTCAATATATTGTATCTGATAATGCTAAGGCGTTCACATCAAATTTATTTCGTAAATTCTGTTTTGACTTGTCCATCTCTCATGTAACTACTTCTGCTTATTACCCTCAACCATCTCTGGCTGAACGGGTTAACCGTAATCTCAGGTCCGCACTCATTGCCTATCATCATGAAGATCCTTCCAGGTGGGACACGTCCCTGCATTGGATAGCTTTTGCTTTGAATTCGGCGGTTCATGAATCTCACAAGTTTACTCCAGCTTCTTTGATGTTCAAGTTTGTTCCCAACTCGCCGCTCTCTAACCTCTGGTCTTTGAATGACATTTTACCCGAGACAATAGATCCGGATAACATTAAAGATCTTTGGAAGAAGGCTAAAGCCAATCTTAAAGTGTCTCATGAAAAGGTTAGGGAAAGGTATGATCGTGGACGGAGACCCACCACTTTGAAGGTAGGTGACCAGGTTATGGTCAAAAATTTTGTTCCCGCGGGCAAGCTTGCCCCCAGATTTCATGGGCCTTGTATCATTCTCGATTTTCTTACGCCGGTTACCTTATTGCTAAGTAATCCAGCCACCGAGAGGATATTTAGAGTTCACCTGTCCCAGGTGAAACCGGTGTAATTTCTGTGTTAACTTGCTTCATATTATTTTGAAAGGATATGAAGGTTATATTTTTTTTGAGTTTCACTTTTAAGGCATTCTGCCCCTTCTGTAATATTTTGGTTTTAGATGTAAGCCTTGTGTAAAACCTGCCCCGACCCGTTAAACTGCCATCCTGTTCTTGCCACGGCCATTACCACGCTCCCGTCTCCTGCTCCACCTTACACTGTGGCTTCATAATAGTAAATGCCATGGATATCTACACGCCGCTGGCCCCTCAACCTCTCCACAAGCCTGTACCCTCAAAGAAGATGATAGTCCAACACAATTCTGCCGCCTAGCTTTAATGTTTCAGCGCCCCCGCAGCCGCGCAGCGCCGTGCAGCGACTGGGGAGGGGGATGGGCCCCCTCCTCTCCAGCGAGGACGACATGTGCACGGCGAGCCGGAGCTCTCCTCCCGGCCAAGGCTGATGTGCGGCGCACGACCTGCTACATGCCCGCAGCCTGTATCTGTTCACCGCGGGCGCGGCGTACTTCAACACCTCTGCTCCCCTCATAGTGCGGGCGAGCGGTATCTCAGGGTACTTGAGGGGTCCGAGCGGCCTCCGTTGGACGCAAGCTGCAACGGCCGGTCTGGCCATCCGACTCAATCTACATCAACTACATGGACAGTCACCATAAGCAATAACTACACTTGGGAATTCAACAACAATATTTGGTGGACATTGCAAAATTTTTCTTCACCTTTAAGTATTAAAAGTTTATCTTCAGAAATTCAAATTCTACAAACATAAAGACTTTCATTCACCTGCAACAACAATATTTTGAAACTGAATTAAGAAATCTTGTAAATGCTTCTGCTATCTATCTTCGTATCAACATCATTACTTGGACTTTGTTTCAAACTGATTTCATGTGTCACCCCTGGAGGAACTTTTGGGGGGGGAGGTCTGTACCGGGCGGTACACCTCTACACCGTTTATTTAAAAGTTGCGCCAGTTGAAACTCCTCTTCTGGAGGAAGGTTGAACTTTATCTATTCTATTAATTCTCTACTTTCTCAGAAGATGTCACCACGTGGAAAATTTTGAGTTTTTGAACTGTGTCACTTTTGATGTGTTTTTGTTTCGCTTGAAGTAAGAAGTGTGAACTTTCTCTTCTAGAGGACACTACTGAAGATCAACAATAGCGCACCCTAGTGCGGAGTCAAAGAACTATTTTGTTGGAGAAATTTTTATTTCAAAAGTTTGTTTCTTGTTAAATTTCTTTCTGTTATTGTTTAAGTTGGCTGTATACCCCTCTTTTTCCCCTTGTTTTAGATTTATCCAATCCCGAATTTCTTTTAGTAATTTCTGACCAATCTGGTGTATCTTCCCCCAACTTGTATCTGTTGCGGGGTCCTATCCAATAAAAACATTGTGGGCGGGTGTTTTCATTCCCCTAACGCCTAGAAACTTCCGCGAGAGTATATAAACTGCTGATTTTGGGGTCTCCGGGCCACTTCTGTTCCATCTTTCAGTGTATTAAGTACATAGCAGGAGGCGGGAAGCGCCTCTTTCTTCTTCAGCCGTTCAACACCAGGTAATGGCCTATTAATAACTTCTTTTCTTGCTAGGTAGGCAGTTTAACACTCGCGGCGGGTTCGAAGCATTTCCATCATGTAACCTTTTCCTAAAATGTAATTACTCTTTTCATCTTTTTCTTGTAAAGCTACATATTGGGATAGAGAGTGCTAACCCTCTCGAGCTCCCACTCACATTTGTTTTGAGGTGAACTTATTTTCTCAAACTATTCTTCGTTTATGTAATGTAAAGTGTTCTTCTCTAAGTCACCTCTGTAGTATGGGATTAGCCCTTGCGTTAGCGGCCCAGAGCCAGATTAGGTTTTAAAAACAAAGTGTATTAGGAGTGCAAGTTCGCCTCCTCTCAAATTGTTATTTTAGAGGTCATGTAATCAACCTTCTTTTCATGTAATAGACCTCCGTAGGTTGGGTATTTTACCCCTGTGAATACGTCCTTAGAGGACAGCTTGAAGGTAGAGTTTGGTGTGGCCTTGTGATAGGCTTACAATTTTGAGAGCGGATCGCTCTTTGAAATTTGTTTCTGTATGCCTCGTGCAGGCTTTATGTGTAATGTTTGGAGCCAGTGCTCCTGGGCATGAATGGGGTTTTCTGCCCCTTGGCTAAAATTTTTTTTTTGGAGTAAGGCGGGGCTGATTGCCCAAGAGTTATGAAGTAAGGGCACTGAGCCCGAATCCAGTAATATTGTACCTACATTTTTGCTACTCTGTACCTGTTATGATTGTTATCTCTTGTTTTTGAAAAGAAATTATAACCTAGTTAAATTTTAAATTAATTTTACATTGCACGTTAATTTCGTAGCTTGAAACCCATTCACACCCGCACCTTCTTTCACCTCTACCTACCACGGATATCTCCGTAACAGTGAACATGACTGATACAGAAATACCATTAACTTTTAATTCTCAGTAATGCACAGAAAAACTCTTACTTTATATATATATAAGCTTGCCACATATACAGTTTTAACAGGGAGAGTATGGAATTTTTCAGTTTTGCTCTGCACACAAAGGATTTTGTAAACTGTATGCCACATGTTGTGATTTTAAAAATCATATACAGTTTTAACAGGGAGAGTATGGAATTTTTCAGTTTTGCTCTGCACACAAAGGATTTTGTAAACTGTATGCCACATGTTGTGATTTTAAAAATCACTGCATCACAACATGTACTTTTTAATATAACAGGAAATTATCTATTGTGTTGACAACTTATTTTGTCTTATACATGATGTTAGGGCAAGCACGTGATGGCAGGTGTGATCGATGTGACATCAGAACTGTGTTCTCTATTATGAATATTAAATGGAGGGATGAGAAAAATATCAGATTTCAAAGACCAACATGAGAAAGTGGGGATTCGCCTGCGACTCCACACTGTGTGAATGAAGTGAAGAGTAGCCAACGGACTATCTCCTTGTCTGCAAGTAGTGCCCAACTGCATGTTCTCCTCAGAACCTGATTGATGCCACCAAGGAAGTGTGCAAATTGGCTAAATACTGATAACATTACATCTAAATTTTATTTGAGTGAGGTAGGTCCAAGTAACGTGGTATTACCTAGTTTCTACAAATGATATGCTTGTGGTACCAGTTTTTGGATATGTTTAATTTAATTTTAATATCTTTGATGTTATATGTTATGTTTTTGACACAATTAAATAAATAAATTACGATGAAAGTTGCAGTGGTTTTTAAACAGCAAAGTGCTGAAAAATGTACACTCATTGAAAATATTAATTTGTGGCACTGTATGGAAGTGAATCATGGAGAATATCTAGCCCAGAACGAAAGAGAATAGAAGCTGAAGGTGAAATGAAGAGATGCCAAATTAAAATGTCTACATAGCAGATATCCAGCTGTGATTTAGCTGCAATGGCATGTGATGCAAATCGAATTGGTGAGAGAAGATTGATGTGGCTAAATCTGATAAACTTGACCATAATAGTATTTGCATTTGTTCCTGTACTGACCTGTCTAAAGCTATTAAAAACTATTTAAAATGTTACTGAAACATGTCTGAACAAATGATTTTCAATTATAAAAGTGTATAGACAAGGTGGACAAAACACACACTATTTTAAGTAGTTTTTAATAGTTTTTGGCTAAATTTGATGAGAAGAAGATATAGAATGATAGAACACATCTTATGACAACCAGGACTCATTCAGCTGGTTTTTGAGGGAAGTGTAGATGCGAAGAACGGTAGAGGTAGACCAAGGTATGAATATGACAAGCAGATTTAGAGCAGATGTTAGCACAGTTACCACAGGATAGGGTGGCATGGAGAGGTTCATCAAATCATTGTGTTAACAAGAGGTATAAAACACAAAAAGCACACCTCCACACTTCTGTCTCCACTGTATGTACTATTCGTGGTCCTGGATTCGAAGTCTGTCCTGTGGTGGTCTTACAGAGCCAACACCGCAGTGGTCACAAACTGTAAGAGGTATGGAGAGACATTTCTGTTCCTATCACGAACTTATAGTCTGAAGAGGGTTGGGAATAATACAGAACCTGGTTTCTTTAATATGTGCAATGATCCTAAGCAGTGATCTGGTAACCACATTAGTGAGAATGAGGACATATGCTCGTATAAAAATTTTAAACGAAAGTGGAAGTAAACGTGCATGTGTTATGGAGGATAAAGTAAAGAAGAAGAAAAAGAGACGTACCAGTTACAGTACGGTTCATTTCACCATAAAACCACTGTTTATTCGTTTTTTTGTTTGTTTGCTTGGTAATATTTGAGACCCAGTTTGTTTTTTTACTCAGAATGCCTTATTGGGGTTCAGTAGCGCAGTGTGTCTACCAAAGTCCTATTAGCAACAACCATGGTCTTGTGACACTATTAGCTGTATTGTATTGTATTGTATTATACATTATTGTGTTCGTTATCCACTATTTCCAAAGTCAGTTTGAGCAGGTATAGGAGACACATGATCTAATAATTGTTTGGTTAAAATATATTGCAATCCCTGAACTTCACTGGAAAGCTCACCAGCAATCAGAAGCCAGTGATCACAAGTTAGCCATTATGGGTAACCGACATGTAAGAACCTTGGCTCGCAAATATTCTATCATTTGTTTTCCAAATCCTTTCTGTTCCATTACTTTCCATACGTTTTCTTCATCCATTACTTTCCATACGTTTTCTTCAGGTACACCACCATAAGTCTTTTCTAAATACCATCACCAATCTCTTCCCTATTCCCAATGACTACCTCTTTGGAATTACACAACAACACATCAGTGCACTGGTCTCCAATCAAGAACACAAATATTAACTTAAAAAAGAAAATCATAACGGTAGTGACATAAAAAAAGAGTTAAGTGCAGGATATAATTCAGGGAACATGTATCTTTTAAACAACAAGGAGGGACAAGTGATTGCAATAATATCCTGCGCACTATAGCTGACAAGCCATCTGCTTTGCAAAGAAGATTATGCACATCAGATAAGAAAATCCTCTTTGGAAATGATTCAGTGTTATTCTGAAAAAAGTGAAGATGAGTTCCTACACAAGATTCAGCAGAGGATGACAATTATGTTCCAGATGAAGGTGATGTTCACAGCTCTGGTTTGCTTGAGTTTTCATGAGTTTTAGTGACTGTCGTTATAGATTTTTTTTTTTTTGTGACAAACTTACACGTACAATTACCGAGTAAATATTTTTTACAGAGTTATATTTGTTTGCTGTGAGCCTCCGTGGCTCAGATGGCAGCGCGTCGGCCTCTCACTGCTGGATACCGTGGTTCAAATCCCGGTTACTCCATGTGAGATTTGTGCTGGACAAGGCAGAGGCAGGGCAGGTTTTCTCCGGGTACTCTCGTTTTCCCTGTCATCTTTCATTCCAGCAACACTCTCCATTATCATTTCATAGCATCTTTCAGTCATTAATAAATCACTTTGGGAGTGGCGACCCCATCGTACTAATAGCCTATATATGACTCATTCATTACATCCCTGGCCCGGTCAAAGACTGGAAAACAGGTTGTAGGTTTTCATTTTTTCATCTGTTTGCTGTATGTGATGATACCCTTTAAAGTATGTTGTTTATACTGGTATTGAAGTAGTCGATCACAAATTCCTTATGCCTAGGAAAGGTAACTAGAAAATGATGCAGATTTTGCTCATATATAGAAAAAGAAGAAAACACAATGTGTGTTTGTGCCTTGTGATTGGATGAAGGTAGCTGAGGAAGCAAGTACTCAGTTTCATGTTGCTGAAATGCATCAAGACATTTTTTCTCATCTGAACCTATAGCAAAAGTTCTTGTCAACAAAAGAGTGGACACAGATAGGCAAAATGTCAGCTGGTTAAGAATGAGATAGATGCAATACAGAAAAACCCAAAGGCACTGTGCTTAAAGGAAACAAAGAATGAGAAAATAGAATTCCAGTAAACCGTGTTAGATCATGTACATCAGCCAATATACCAGCCGATCTACCATATCTCTGAGATTCACCAGTTCAACTTAAGTGACTGAACCTGGATGATTTAATGTCACTGTTGACTTTCATTCCACCAGTTTACCACAAGTTCTATTACAATCTAAGGGCAGAAGGGAGTTGAATAGACAGTTGTGCATCTGTGTCCTCTGCCTGTCCATTTGTCTCCCTCGAAATTATGGATGTCAGTCATTATTCATGAAAGCAAAAAACAACTAGATGGATTAATAGTATGGGAAGAAGAAGAAGTGACCGACAGAAGGGTGATAGAAACGAGGTTTTTTCCCTTGCTATTTGCTTTACGTTGCACCAACACAGATAGATCTTATGGCGATGATGGAAGAGGAAAGGCCTAGGAGTGAGAAACGAAGCGGCTGTGGCCTTCAGTAAGGTACAGCCTGGTGTGAAAATGTGAAACCATGGAAAACCATCTTCAGGGCTGCCAACAGTGGGGTTTGAACCCACTATCACCTGGATGCAAGCTCACAGCTGCGCGCCCCTAACCGCATGGCTAACTCGCCCGGTGAAGTGAGAAAACTTGGCAATATCCAAATGCAATAGGTATACTGTTGGAAACATTCCGTAAACACATTTTTGTGTCATAAGGGTACAAGCGAACTACATTTTCTTTGTCTTGTACCTATATGAATGGAAAAAGTTTATTTTAACTCTCTGTAATGCTAATCACTTGTCCATTAAACGTATATTATTTTATTTTTGTTTTATTTAATCCCCAACTTTATAAGAGTGTTAAAATGTTTAAATGGCTTTTTCTCTGAATGATCAAAATGTCACTCATATGCCGTTATGGTTTTCGTCCATTCATATGGCAGAAGCCAATGACCAACTCATGAACCTGTACTTCAGTACATAGATACTCAAGAGACAAAACTGGAAGAGGCATATTGGGAGAATGGAGAGGAGGATATAGGAACAAAACCTACAATATGGTGCTACTGGATATATAAAACACCTTGCAGAAGAAGAAACACCTCACTGGAACCTTCAGAAGAAATAGATACTTGTTACACAACATCCAACAAGTTTTTAGGAGAACAGAGCAAAGTAAAGGAAAGGTAATAGTAGGAAAAAAACACAGAAGAGGACCTGATCAGCCTGAAAACAGCGATACTTCCATACAACATCCACACGACAGACAAGACTGAGAAGGTATTAAGCAAATATGATATCAAGACAATCACATAGGAAGTTAGTTCACTATCTGCAACCAGTCAAAGACAATAGAATTACAGGCCGCTACATTGAATGTAGCTGCACTATCAACTACGTAGGTGAAACAAAGTGTCTGATTTCAACTCGACTTAAAGAACATATTTGTCACAACAAGAATGACAACACTGAAATTTCAGCTGAAACTAAGTCGTCGTCATCATCATCATCATCATCATCATCATCATCATCATCATCATCACGTGTCCCACTCCAGTCGCCAGGGTGTGGTTAACAAGCCTCCTCCACTCATTTCTGTCCTACTTTTCCTGCTCAATTACTTCCACCACATGCAATCTAGCTTCTCTAATGTCCTTCCAAATCTGGTCCATCCACCTTCTTCTCGGTCTTCCAACTGGTCTCTTTCCCTTAACTTCTCTTTCTAATTCCCTTCTTGCTACCCATTCCTTTTACATGTCCGAACCATTTCAGTCTTGCTTTCTGTATGTTCTGTACTAATGGTTCTATATTTAGCTCTTCTCTGATTTTAATATTTTGAAGGCTGGGCTGAGTGGCTCAGATGGTTGAGGCACTGGCCTTCTGACCCCAACTTGGCAGGTTCGATCCTGGCTCGGTCCGATGGTATTTGAAGGTGCTCAAGTACGTCAGCCTCGTATCGGTAGATTTACTGGCACGTAAAATAACTCCTGAGGGACTAAATTTTGGCACCTCGGTATCTCCAAAAACCGTAAAAGAGTAGTTAGTGGGACATAAAGCCAATAGCATTATTATTATTATTATTATTATTATTATTATTATTATTATTATTATTATTATTATTATTATTATTATTATATTGAATTCTATCTCTTCTTGTCTTATTAGTTACCAGCGTTTGTAATCTGTATGTTACAATTGGTATGAAATACTGTTTATATAATGTTGGTTGTGGCATCATACACAACCATTTACCTGGCTCAAGGGAGATAGGGTCACCTTTCCTATCCTCCACTTGAGTAATTCTTGTCTGGCGCATCCACGTTGCGGAGGTGGGTATCCTCCACATCAGTAGGGCAGTGTGAAGGAGAGCTAAGTTCAGGCAGGGACCCAATCTCACGGGGTATAACATGGAACCCATGCCCAGGGTTACGGATGAAGACCTTAACAGAATTTTAGGCAGAGGAGACCTTTGCAATGGCAAGATGGTGGATGAGGCAACCCATCCTCTCTGGGGAAAATTAGAATTGTGGAGAAGAGGGATCTTCAAAGGCTAAGGGAGTAAACCCCGAAAGAAAATCCTCAGATGCGTTAGGCTTAGCAGGTCAGGGGAGGGAGAATATGTAGGACAAAGCACACAAGGACCACCACCTTTATAGTCAATTTTATTTTATTTTTAAATTACTTTTAGAATTTGCTTTACGTCACACTGACACAGGTCTTACGGTGATAATGGGATAAGAGTGGGAAGGAATCAACCGTGGCCTTAATTAAGGTACAGTCCCAGCATTTGCCTGGTGCGAAAGAGGTAAACCACGGAAAACAATATTCTGGGCTGCCGACAATGCGATTTGGACCCACCATCTCCCGAGTGCAAGCTGTTAGCTATGTGATCCAAACCGTGACACCACACAGTTTGGGTTTAGACAATGTCTAGGCCCTATTCAAATTTTAATTCAAAAATGTCTTGACCAACAACAAAACATCTTTGCTTTTTTCACTGATTATGAAAAAGCATATGATAATATAAAACATGATATCCTTGCACATCAGCTGAAACATACTGGGCTTAACAGGAAGGTGTGAACATTATCAAGAAGCTGTACTGGAACCAAACAGCTCACTTCAAAATTGGAGACCACATTATTCAAAAGATACAAAAAGGTGAAGCTAGGTTGTATCCTCTCTGCAGTCTTTTCTTTTTTACTTAAACCCTGAAGACATTTTTCTAATTGTTACTGATGAAGTTGAAAAAGGAATCGAGATCAACGAGACGCAAATAAACACGAGCCGCTATTCAGGTAACAATGTAAAACTTGCTGACAATTTAGAGGACCTTCAAATCTTTTGGACAGAATCAACGAAGTAAACAAGGAGTTTGGCCTTAAAGTAAACATTCAGAAAACAAAACTCATGCCAATCAGCAAAAAGAAAAACTTGACCTATGTTATCACCTCAGATGGAAACATCGCTGGACGGGTGTCTCATTTTAAATACTAGGATGCTGACTAACATAAGAATGGGACACAGATGTAGAAATCAAAACTAGAATAGGCATTTCAACAAGTGTGTTACTGAAATTAAAACATTGTATGTGCTATCGTAAGCTCCATTTCAAAATTTATTAGTGTGTCATAAAGTGTTTTATGTTAGTAGTGCTGCTTAACGGGTATAGAAGGCTTTGTCAATGCAGCCTCTGAAACATGGATGCAACAGAGAATGTTCAAGATATTGTGGTTTAATGACGTCACAAATGAGGAGGTACTCGTGCCGGGAAAGTATGCGAAGTCTTAACCCCTGCAAAACACAGCATATTGCAGTCCGAAACAGCAAATACAGTCTGATGTAACTGATCATAAAAGGCAAAACAGAAGGGAAGAGTGGACATGGGCGAAGAAGATTATTCTGGACGCAGACCCTCCGACATCCACGATATGAAAACTCTAATACGGAAAACATAGATTACGAAATATTACTCCGACACCAAAAGAAGAAGAACTAAAGAATCATTCTCACTTTTAACTTGAAACCAAGCCAGTTTTCAATTTTCCATACTTATTTATATACTATAATTTGTGTTGCTTTGCATAATTCTTCTTCCATTTTTAAAATGTCTTGCTTTCTGAATCGTGTGAATACATTTTTAAACTGCTTTAAAATGAGAAAAAATGGAATTTCAGCTGTGAAGATATTTATTATCAATAATAATTATGTATAATCTGGTTTCATACTAATAGATATTCACAATCACTACTATTACATTATAATAAAATGCTAATTTAATTCAAAACCCTTTGTACTTCAGAAATTATCATCAATACAGCAGAGTTCTACAAACTCAACCTGAGGTAGACAGAGATGATGATGATGATGAAGATGATGATGATGATGATGATGATGATGATGATTATAAGATGAATTACCAAAGACGGCTAGTTTTACAGTCTTACACTTTCAGAGTCAATGATAAAATATCGCTGGACAGGATCAAACAGACCCTCAGAAGAAAATTCACTGTTCATGAAGAGATCCACAGTTTGGCAGAGAATAGAAGCACTCAAAGGATTGATATATAAGTGCCTACAAAGACAACAATGTAGGATATATACCATACTTTTTGGACCATAAGACACACCCTAATATTTTGAAGAAAATTTAAGGAAAATATAATTTCACTGTATTTTCAAATAAAATTTAACAAAAATAATTTAATTTGTATACAAACACAAATTACTAGCAAATAGTACAATAACAAATCACAAGTAGACAGGCACTCACAATTCTCAATCGAATTCGTCACTCATAACACTGTTTTCCAAAATTTCACTTTTGATTTTCTGATTCTCCAAACAGTATATCCTCTTCAGTACCATCCAAGGGCATTACTTATACTGCATTTCTTAAATTACTTGATGAAAATTTCTTTTTTTTTTTTTTTTCACCAGCTCCCATGACATCTTCACCGATTCACACACTGATGGTCTCTTCATTCGTCCTGCTGGCGTTAGATCGTGACAAGGTACAGCCATCCAGTTTGTCCACTCTTCACCTTGAAGAAACCTTGAATGGTTTGTTTATTGGGACATCCTGTGGCTGCAACTGACTTGTGAGGCCCCCTGGAATGACAACAAATTGAGTGTTCAAGTCCTTCATGCTTTGTTGTATCTGTGAGGAGTAGGATTTGAAGTGGTCTAACACAACAAGGTTTTTCTTTTTCAGAAGACCACTGGTACGTTTAGCCCACACTTTCTCTCCAACCACCCCTTCACTCCATTTTCGTCCATCCATTCCTTCTCTTGAATATGAAGGACAATATCTTGTGGAATTTTATCTTTGGGTAGAGTTTTGCACTTAAAAATTACCATTGGAGCCAATTTTGTACCTGCACAGTAGGACAACACGTCAGTGTAATGTGAAGTTCCTTTAGTTCTGTTTGATGGAACATCAAAGATTAGAGGCACTGTATCCATATTACCAACTTAACCAAGATAATTTTTGTGCATCAATCACAAATTTGTGAAATTCCACTATTTTGTATTCACATTCTGCTGGCATCTTTTGTGAAATCCTAGTGCGAGTTCACACTTCATAAACCCCCAAGCAGGTGTTCCCACGAAATCCACTTGTGTGGCCGCCCACATCCTCGCTTCACAGGTGATCAGTTTGGTGGGCACAGAGGTGCCATTATCTCTGTGGTTTGTCACCCAGTCCTTCCTTTGTAACACTAAAAGAGGCCATTTTACAGTATGCAACATAAAGGCATGTTTATTTTTACCCCAAGTTCAACAAGTGATTTTCTTGTTTTCGCCATCTGCATAACATTTTCTCAGTTCTAAGAATGATTGACCTTTTCAATACAATATATCAAGTAAATGATATTGCATAAGTCTTGGGACTAGTTTCAGCCACTTAGTGGCCATCTTCAGCCAAATAAAATTAAACAGATTATGTGATAACTAAAACATATGTATAACAAACAAAGACAATGTTGCAGGAATAATTATAATATTAAATTAGATATAATAACAAAATCTATGGTTATGATCTTCTTGTCATGATATGATGTCTTAAAGTTCACTTAGGACCTCAGGCAAAGAAGTAAATCTCTAATGTCTGATGGAGAACAAGCACTGACTTGCTGGAGGAAGCAATCCAATTTATTATTTTTCTTTATTTTTCTATTATGTGTTACAAGAAACCATCTTCAGTGATTTTCTTTAAAACCAAAGATTACTTTTATTTATTTCACATTACTCACGTTTAGCTTGTACGAAGTATATTTGTCTTTTAGACGGCCTCCAAACTGAGGTGGCGTTACTATGTAATACTTAAAGATTACTTTTCTTTATTTCACATTACTCACTTTTAGCTTGTACGAAGTATATTTGTCTTTTAGACGGCCTCCAAACTGAGGTGGTGTTATTTTGTAATACTTTCAGATGAAATGACTAGTCTCTTTTGGATAAAATCGTTGCAAAGCCGATCTATCTAATGTAGTAATTTGTTCTCCACGCTGGTTCATTATGTAGATGATGGAGGAATGAAATATGCTTTGTAGATCTACCTTGCACTTCAAAATAACAGAACATTCACTCAACAGCCTTGGTCATTCAACGTGAATCATCTTTCAAACATTTCTATAGTCAACCATGTCCTATTATGATTCATTTTTCATTCTTTTCCTTCACCAGTATAACACTTGTACAACCTACTGGAAATCCACTGTTTTCATTCAGCCCCAACCATTTTCCAAATCACTATCAAGGACTACTTTTCAACCTGGATTCATTAAGTCCACTGGCCTAGAATTTTTTGTCTCTCTTTACTACATTGAAACTTGTTTCCTGATTGGGCAAAACAACTTGGCTCATAAACAAGGCTTACAGGCTCCAGCTCATTCCAAGATACAGCAATCCAGTCCTCTATGCCTAACAAGCCAATATGTTTAACCTTCTTAATCATGTCATGGCTCTTTCCCATGGCTTAGAAAATAGATCAAAGAAATGTATACCTATATATTTTGTACAATATGGTCAAAATGCAGTGTCTACTTATAGGCATAAGTGAAGTCATGACTAGAAGACTGTCCTTTCCTTCAATTTTTCTCTCTTTAGGAGAGCTGTCATCATGTTTATCCTATTATTTGTTCCTTAAAGCACTGCTATCTTTGGGAGAGCTATTACTGTGTTTATCCCATTTTGTATTCATTTCAATGTGCTATCATTTTATAAAAGAATTAAGTTCCAGCTTGTGATCTGTAGCTTAGCTGTGTGTTCATAACTATATCCTTACTTCTCTCTCAAGCCTGTAGCAGATTTTTCTTCCCGAGATGGAACTATTCTTGAAGGTGGTATTTGAAAATTCAGAGCAGATCTATCACAGCTGTAAATCTCAAGTTAGAACTTCAATTAATCTATAAACATTTTCTTCAAATCTACAGATACTTTCTGTGAAATCATAAAGATTTTACCCACATTTATTTATTTATCTATTGTATGGTTCAGTGCCAAAATAAAACTAAACTTATTTATTTACATAAAAAGGAATATGTAATACTAGATTTTAGTGTCCAGTCTCTCTACACTTTCAACTGTTGTATGGTCAGGATCTTGGTGCCACAGATGTGCTGGGGTTAGGAAACTTCCATGTTAAGTTTAGTATTTAGGGGTTGAAGTTCACCCTACATGTGAATTCTAGGCAGGGCTAAACAGGTAACTGTGATCTGGCAGCAAGGCTTGTCTTTAATAAATTTCCTGGCTCGAGGAGACATTAGTTAGATTTTCTCCATAAATGCTCAGTTATGTAATACTGCAGTGCTTCTTCCACCTATCAGGACAGCCAATGCGTGGAGTAAATACAAGCTCGCATTGAAATTTCTTGACAAATCTATAGAATTTTCTTCTAATATCAATCTTGTAATGAGAGTTTTGTTTTATCTTGGCTGCAAAAACCACAAAGAAGTCCCACTCACTTTCATCTCATTTTTTTTCTTTCCTTGCTCTTGTTAAGCTCAACAATAATTGTTCATTTCAATCATTAAGAATCTATGACCACCTCATTCAGCCTCATTCATCATCTGCCCAACATTAATACGAATAAACATTTCCTTCACTCTTTCCTCTGCCTGGTCTTATTAGCAGATTCAATTTAAATTTCATAATTATTATTTTTTTTTTTACTGATGCTTTTATAAAAAAAAAATACATAACTTATTATAACACATCACACCACTTCACAAATCTGGATTTATACAAAATAAAATCCCCAAAGTGGTTTACGTAAAAGGAGGCATACACATCTACTCAATTCAAAGTTTAACAGTAAAGAAAAAAGAAAGAAAAAAAAAAAAAAAAAGAAAAACACGTAGGATCTTGTTAAGTTGCAGGTCCACCAGCATGCCTCTCAAACCTAACAATCTATCGTTAGTAGGAGATCCACTCATGACTGGTCAAGACCGGAAGGAATATTAGAAATCAACTGTTATTAAACTACAGAACTTCACCAAGGGGAATAAGATAAAAATGAACAGCAGTAAGTATCTCTTAATCTGTTATTAAAAGAAATTAATCAGCGGGTGATAAGTTTCATGGAATGTCAAGCTATAGGGTATCGAGTTTCCAGGACTCTACTGTATTCTATATATATCAGGTACCCGATAAACAGATTTCTACTTTTGGCATATCTGTAGCTTCCAAATTTTGAGCACTTGAAGCCCGTCTTCCAGTCAGTCCTCCTCAAATATCTTGTGTTAATAACTCTTGCATTATGTTTCCTTCATATTTATAAATGGTGACATAGTTCTTGTGGTAGATTTGGCTTTCCAACAGAGCATCTGTTTGTAAAATGAGGTTTCTCAATCCTGTCAATAGATGGTAAGAGGATAATTATTAACAGAAATACTATAAAATACACGATGAACTCTACTGACACCTGGAGAACCAGAGAGGTATATCTGTAGCCCAGAAAATTACTTCGTTCATGGATGCTATAAAAGTTTTAAAAATTGGCTAGAAAACAACAACAAAAATAACCACAAGTATAATAAATAAATATATGCTGGAATTCAAAACATACCTCCGTGATTC